>NW_028261386.1:128719314-128759314 GCF_051295495.1 Thamnophis sirtalis
CTCTCAAGTACCCAGGTGCAAACCGGCTGAATCCCACCACTGAAGGAAATACTTAAAAAGTAGAGAGTAGGCTTAAGAGAAGTTTAAGGGACAGCCATTTTTTTTCCAGGGCCCTACATGGTATAGATTGGCGAAGGTGCCCTTCCCATTAGTAAACTGTTAATGACATCAGCATCCACCAATGCTGTCTTTCTCTGGCGATTCCTCTGAACACACATCAAATATTAGCACATTGATCAAATGTGACATCCAGAATGAGAGGCAGTAATTCCAAGAGTGGCATGGGATGGAGAGAAATGGCTTTTTTCTCCACCATCTGGATGCTATGTGTCCATTACTCCAGCCACTTTGCATGCTCTTTAACCCTGCCACGCCATCTGTAAGGTGTCAGAACCCATTGTAAGTGCTCTCTCACCCCGACCCCTATTACTCTCTTACTTTCGCTGCCCTCCTCCTTACTCCACAGAGAGGATGTTGCTGGGAAAGGGAGAGTAGTATCTGAAGAGGTGAAGGCTGTCGCTTTGACTTATTCTGCTCCATCTCTTCCCATCACTTGTATCGTATTGTATTGTATTGTATTTGGTTTATTTGTATGCCGCCCTTCTCCAGGAGGGACTCAGGGTGGCAAACAACTCAGGGGGGAAAGGGAACATAAACAACAGTACACATAATTAAAATACACAAAAATCACACAGCCATACCAGTCGAGAGGGGAGGGGAACTCATCAACCCCAGGCCTGCCGGCACAGCCAGGTTTTGACGGCTTTCCGGAAGGCCTGGAGAGAGGTGAGGGTCCGGATCTCCGCGGGGAGTTCATTCCAAAGGGCCGGAGCTGCCACAGAGAAGGCCCTCCCACGGGTAGTAGCCAGATGGCATTGGCTGGTGGACGGAACCCGGAGGAGGCCGACCCTGTGTGATCTAACGGGTCTTTGGGAGGTAATTGGCAGCAGGCGGTCTCTCAAGTACCCAGGTCCAATACCATGAAGGGCTTTATAAGTTACGACTAGCACTTTGAAGCGTATCCGAAGACCGATCGGTAGCCAGTGCAGCTCGGGGAGGATAGGTGTAACGTGGGTGTACCGAGGTGCACCCACAATTGCTCGCGCGGCTGCATTCTGGAGTTGAAGTCTCCGAATACTCTTCAAAGGCTGCCCCATGTAGAGCGCATTGACAGCCTCCTCACTTTCCTCCACTTCCTCATCCCAAATGTGTGGGATAGGAGGGGTTCCTTCACGATGTCATATCTTGAGATTTAGCTGAAGCCTGGGGAAATTTGGGGCTGGGGGTGGGGGGTGGAGGTGGTGTTGGGAAGGGTTTTGTATAATGAAGCATAGGATACTCATAGCCAAAACCATCTCTTTTTCAATCCAACTGAAAGGGAGAGGGGGGAAAAATACAGAAGACATTTTTAGCAGGCCATTAATTTCAAGATTTTGAACCGGTATGGGATGATACCTGCTTGTTTGTTTATGTCTCTGTGTATGTGTATTTGTGTGTATGTGGGGTTTTTTGTGTGTATGAGGTGGCGCAGTGGTACTTCAGCTGACTGTGATCTGCAGTTCGGCTGTTCAAATCTCACCGGCTCAGGGTTGACTCAGCCTTCCATCCTTCTGAGGTGGGTGAAATGAGGACCCGGACTGTGGGGGCAAGTTGCTGACTCTGTAAACCACTTAGAGAGGGCTGAAAGCCCTATGAAGCGGTATATAAGTCTAATTAATAAATAAATAGATTTACCCAGCGGCCCTTCGCTCTTCCTTAGGCAATCCCTTTCCTTTTTTAAAAAACATTATCCTTTCTTAACTGTCTCTTTCCCTGACTTTTAGGTTTTTTTCAGTCTGTCTTCTGGTTTTCATCTCTTTCAGATGCTACCCCCACTTTCATTCATTCTATTCCCATGTCAAAAAAACAATAAGTGGTGGGTTTTTTTTGCTTTTTTATCTCTATCTCATCTCGTATTGAATCTATTTTGCTACATGAGTGGATCTGAGATAGAATAGCAGAGACCTTTTCCCTACTTCTTCTATCCTTAAAGAAAAGAAAAATGGCAGAGAAAGGAAAAATGCTGGTAGACAGTATAGGAGACACACGCAGGAATTAGCAAACTTCCTTCTGTTAAGCAAACATTCGTCTAGTAAAATGAAGTCATGGATGGTGATGGTGGTGGTGGTGGTAATGATCATATAGTATAGTGTTCTGACCCCCTCCTCAGTCCAGTAACGAATGCCGAGACAAGCTTAACTGGAATGTACTTTATTAGCAAGACACCAAAACCTCGGTGGCTGAAAGCCAAGCATAACAAACAGATAAGGATCTTGGCAGCAACTCAGACAAGCCTTGGCAGAAATCCTGTCCTTTCATTAATACTGTTCACTGGAGCTTAACATGTAGCCATCACGGTCTATGAATAGCTATTCTACTACACACTCCCAACAATCTTGACTCCAATTCATACTTTATGAAATATATCTATTCCTTTAATTTCTAATGAAAGAGAAAGAGTGGCAGAACTGGGGAAGGAGTCAAAAGAGGAATCAGCCTAGAATCTCTACATAGCCATAAACAGACTTAAGTTCAACCCCTTTTAAATTCCGTTGACCCTTATCTAGCATCAAAATAGACTCTGCTAATTGAGTAGATTCCTGTGCAGAACCATAAGAAATAATAAATGAGTTTAATCAGAACTTCACATGTAGCCCTGGTCTTTCATGGCTGAAAATACCCTTCAATTTCTTACGTATATTCTTTAATTCCACTCCACAAGATCAGACCACTTTCGTTCAGATCTGTTGTATTCGACTATTAATTTCACAAATAGGCAACGTATCTTTTTTTCCCTTTCATTCAGTCATCTCATGTATATTTCAAGCTATTGTAATGTTCTATTCTTACATTCCAAGCCACAGTCTTCCATATGACAATTAGAAAAAAAATATGGAAGTCAGTATTTTTTCTCAAAACAATCCATGCGTATCCTCCGTATATTTCATAAGCATGAAATAATAGATGCAACTAGAAAGAAAATAACAGATATGACTAAGGCGTAGGTTAGTTTAGTTTAGTTTATTATCATTGCACGTCGTACAATGAAATTAAACGCCATCTTCAGTGTACATTATAACTATAAAAATAAAAACACAGACATACATCCTTCACATGCTGTATAACTGAAATTGAAAACCTGATATTGCATTAATATTGCACTATACCGTTGAATTCAATATAGTTACTGCCCTGGGATAGAAGCTGTTTTTCAATCTATTTGTCCTTGTTTTTATTATCCTGAACAATCTGCTGGATGGTAATAGTTAAAAAAAAAAAGGGGTGCCCAGAATGAGATGGATCTTTAAGAATGTTTTGAACTTTCTTAAGCAACGGGAGCTATAAAGTAATTAAAAACCAGAAACTAGGAGATTGTGAATTCTACTTTTGCATTAGATACAAAGCCAATTGTTTGAACTGTTGGAAGAAATGTCCTTCTGGGTTCGGCTCCAAGTGGGGAAAAAGACACTGGAGACATGGAGGCTGCTTGGAAAGATGGTTTATTGGTGGACAGGACCACATGGCTTGAGCCCTGAACAGAAAAGGTGATCACATGCTTCAATGTTGGGTGGAGAAGAAGAGAGAGCGAAGAAGGGGTTTGCAGGGTTTTTTATAATCTGTTCGGTCCCACCTATCTGTTTCCTGTTCCTGTGCGAGCAATGTATTCTGATTGGTTGTCAGACTCGCATGGGGCAATGCAGGGGCAACTCTCTAGGCTGTGTTTTTGAATCCAGATTTGGTTGAGTTCTCAGATGCCTTGTGGTGAGTGGGTAAAGGCTAACCATGCCTTAATCCCGTCACCCTGCAGCTGAAGGGGAGAACTCTTTATTATGTAAAGGGACTGGCTTGGGCATCTTAATGGCCCATTGACAAAAGCGGGTAGGCAGGAAGCTGCAGGGAGCTACTTTGTCTTTAAAACATGTTTCTCCCTTTTCACATTCAGGGAAATATAATATTCTGCCTTTTCAATATTTCCTAGGATATTTCATTTTTCTAGGAGAGGGGTGGGTTTTAACTTCCTACAGACTTTACACCAGTCACTGTCTTGCAGCCCCAGGAACGAGGCAATGGCAAGCTACTTCTGAAGAACCTTGCCAAGAAAACTGGAGGGACTAATCCAGACACTCACCAGCAGACATTGTCTGGGAGGCAATAAAAAGAATGGAGTTGTCCTATCAATTCCTTTTGCATCTTATTGTTATTAGATTTTTATCCTGCCTTTTTCAGTATCTGGCCATCTCAAGGTAGCAACCAGACCTAATTCTCCTGCCTCCGATTTCCCCCACAGCAACCACCTTGTGAGGTAGATTGTGCTGAGAGAGAACAACTAACCCAAAGTCACACAGCTGGTTTCATCGCCTAAGGAAGTCCTAGAACAGTGGTTCCCAAACTTGGCAACTTTAAGACTTGTGGACTTCAACACCCAGAGTTCTCCAGCCAGAAGAGCTAGCTGGAGAATTCTGGGAGTTGAAGTCCACAAGTCTTAAAGTTGCCAAGTTTGGGAACCACTGGCCTAGAACTCACTGTCACCTGGTTGACAATGGTTTCCACGCCAGCATCTTCACTGCTAAACCGAACTGTCTCTGAGACGGCTAGCATTTTTCTCACATGCATTGATATAAGTTGAAGGTAGTCTGAAATCCACGTTGGGATTTGAACCCATGTTGGAGCCATGGATTTTCAATCAGGTTAATGATGTGGACCACTGGTTTCAAAATAATTCTGAATCTAATCTAAAACAGAGTCCCCCTTTTAAGCCATTTATTGTAGCATGTAAGCAGTTCAACATGTATAACTTGAGTTAACCTATTATCAACTACATACAAAGTAATTGTGATTTCTTGGTGTTTCTATAAAGAAAATCCTATGAGTAGTTATGAGATGTTACATGTTATGAGTTATTGAGATGTGCTATTTTGCTGAGGTATTAGTCAGACTGGTGGGTTTTTTTCCAGAACACAAAACATTTGCAGTATATTTGTATGGAGATCCATGTCTGTTTTCCCAATCAAAGCAAAGAATAGAAATAAGACTCTGAATACCGTACAATTACAATTGTGGCAGTTTATTTTGATTGTAATTACTCAATAAATAACCGTGATTCAGGAAGTTTCACGTACAAACAAAGCCAGATAGATTATTGGTTTCAGAAAACCAAGCACAATTTTATGTAATGAACCTTAAAGTTTGCTTATTATAGTTTGTGTTACTAACACGAGCTTGTGTAAAAGGCAGGGCTCCCAAACTCATGAATACCAGCAGAGAAGAAGAATGACAGGGAATATTACTCTTACTAGAGATAAGAGATCCTACTGTGAAAACTGTTTTTTCCTGCTATTTCTGATTCCCTTACTGATGCTAGCAACCTTTCCAACATTATTAAAATGTAAGATTTGTATCCCCAAATTGTCCTTTGTGCTGCTAACGTATTTGCTACATCGTGGTGCTCAGATTTCTTCTACAATTTTTATTTGGGGGAAATTTATTAGAAAAGATGATGATGGCAATGAATTTTAAATCCTTCCAATCCTTCCCAGGGATTGGAATCTAATGTGAGTTTTTCCCATGGCACCTGAAAAATCCCTTGTAGCATGCAAATGTCCCAAGATCCTCAAGGTTGCATTTTACACCGGAAAGATGCACACCTCTAGATATTGTAACTGTGTCGTTCAAATGTGTAATTGATGTTTTTTAGTTCAGGTTAACTGAGAATGAAAAAAAAAACACATGATGACATAAATAATGTTCTGGAAAACTGACGGGGAAGATACAAAATGAGTATCCCACGTGTTTCTCTTGAAAGCACCGTTGCTACGACATTTGTTTTTATTTAAGAGGCAAAGAGGGCCGATGGAAAAGGCTGTGTTTTGTGTTCACTTCTTTTTTTTAAATTCAGTTTTCTCTCTCAAAATACAGATAATAATTCACCATTGTAGCTTTTAATAAAAGGAGTGAGGGAGAAAAATAGCAAGTTTAGTTAATGTTTTGTTTCAATTGAGCCATTTTCCCTTTGCAATAACTCGCTGTCTAAATCTATTGCAGTCTCCCTGAATATTATGACTATGGTCATGGAACAAGTGAAGATGCCTATGACAGCTACGGTAAGGCTTGATCTATTTTTGGTAAATGTGTGAAATCAGAAAAGCAATCATTCAGTGACAACCCAAAATTACTTGTACGTTCTCTCTTCCTGCTCTCCCGGAGGGCAGGCTAAGCTGATTTATGTCATTCTGAAGTCAAATGTAACTTGTGGAATTGAGGTCACAAAACCAAACAAATCCGTTTTGATCAGAGGTCTTCAATGACGTTAATCACAGCGGGTAGGGTCAGTATTCAAAAGCGATAGTGAAAATGCCGCTTAACGTGCAAATCTATTGCATGGTGAACAAGCACCAGATTTAGTGATGCTACTGATATAACAGCAACTTTATACGTACTTGGCTATCTCATATTACTGTTCTCAATAGAAAGCAAGATTTCATGGGCTAGGAGGCTACGGCACAGAGGTGGGTTCCTACCGTTTCGCACCGGTTCGGTAGAACCGGTTGGTCAAATCTACCGAACCATTGAGAGGAGGTTCCACTGGTGGACCCGGAAGTAAGTTCCAGAACGCCTGTAGAGGGGAAGGAAAAGATGACGTTGACTAGTGAAATATGTAGTGGTCCATGTGTATTCTATATAATCCCCCATTAGTGTATATGGGTTACAGTGAGTTTTTTCAGAATGATAAAAAATAAATAAATTGTAAAGGAAATCTCGCTAAGCCTATATCTATCCCAAAAGATGTAAAGGAAAGCTACAGTCTAGCAAATAAGACTGTAAATATACTACCCCACCCACAACTCTTTAAAGTAGATATTTCATGAATCCAGGAAAAGGGTGCCGCTGCTTTAAAAAGTACCAAGTAGATCAGAGGTGGGTTCCTACCAGTTCGCACCTATTCAGTAGAACCAGTTCGTCAAATCTACCGAACCTGTTAGAAGAGGTTCCACCAGTGGACCCGGAAGGCAGGCCACACCTACAGAAGAGGTTCCAAAAAAATTTGAAACCCACCACTGAAGTAGATGCTGTGGGCTTTACATTCCTATATATTCAAAAACAGTGCATAGCCCTAACAAACATTATTGTTTAATGAATTTAAGTTGTTGCCACTGCTTTGAAGTTAAATTCAGATGTATGGATGCCTCTTTCTTTTCTGTGTAATTTATACCTCTATCTTGACTGGGAATGCTGACATATTCTTGGCCACTCCCACCCGGTCACATGGCCGGCAAGCTACTCCCACAAAGCATGCCACACCCACAGAGTAGGTTCCAAATTTTTTTTTGAAACCCACCACTGCTACAGTAGTATTTTCTATTGCTTTACTGGTTATCATGTAAATACGGACTACTTTCCATTTGAGCAAATTGGCCCCACTGGTTTCCCAAAGCTACAAAACTATTCACTGTTTAGAATTGATAAGAGTCAGAGAGAGGTTCGATCCAGCTGAGGTTAAATATTTGAAATTCAATTGATTTCATTAAAAAAAAAAGATTGAAGCATGTGCTTAATTCTTCCCTTGAACTGTCAGTTGAATATAGCCTAAAGCAGGGGTGTCAAGGTCACGCCGTCACAACATTGTCACGACATCATCACATTACGTATTGTGACTTTATTCCCTTCGCTAAACTGGGTGTGGGCGTGGCCAGCGCGGGGCGCATCGAGCCCACGGGTCGCGAGTTTGACAGCCCTTGTCCAAAGCAATTCCAACATGGCCACTTTTTCCTTCCCTCCCATAGTAAAGCTCTGTTTTTGCAGTAACAGAAATTATCAAGGTTTCTACCACCCTTCGAAGTAGTTTTTTTGAGGTGATTTCACCTTCTCTGAGTTTGAGATTTTTCTCCAGTCTCAACCGGGGAGATGTAATGTTACTCCTGCTTTATCACCTGCAACCGGATTATTGCAGCTTTAAAGTTCTGAACTTGGAATTGTTTGTGTCTTTCTGAGTTTTGGGGGAAAAAATCCATGCAACATATTGCCAGTGAAAATCAAAATATTTCCTATGCTTTAGAAGCTGTAAATTACTTTAATTTTAACTAACATTTCAACACTATGTTATAATATTTTCTCCCTGGGTTTTTTGTTAAAGAGCCAGGGGGAAATACTTTTGGTTTTGTTCTATTGGAACGAAGAATCTTAAAACAGTGTTCCTCAACCTTGGCAACTTGAAGATGACTGGACTTCAACTCCCAGAATTCCCCAGCCAGCGAATTCGCTGGCTGGGGAATTCTGGGAGTTGAAGTCCAGACATCTTCAAGTTGCCAAGGTTGAGAAACACTGTCTTAAAATATTGCAAGTGAATAAACCATCTCTAAACATAAACGGAAGAAGGCAAATGATGCTCAAATATTCCTGTAGGTTGAGTTTCATTATGTTTGTTGGAGTGTGGATCTATATGTGTCCTATGTAGCTTTATTTCTTTCACACTTGACTTAGAATTGTGATTTCCTAATAGATCAGTGTCAATGATACCGGCAAATGAAAAATGGCATCGTATCTTCCACATGTAATATCAAATGAATCCGTAAAGCCACAAGACAATGACAATGAACTATAGTTGAACTCCTGAGTCCACTGGGCATTTGTGTTTTCTTTCCTGAACTCTTCCCACTTTCCATTTCTCCATTTCTTGTGATGGCCTCTGTCTAATTTATTTCAGTTTATCCTCCTGTCCTTGTCTTCCTTTCCCTTGTGTGCAACTGAGATCCGTTTCAGTAAATAAGTAGATACGATAGTGTTCAATCTGTGGCTCAGAGGTGGGTTCCTACCAGTTCGCACCTATTCGGTAGAACCGGTTTCGTCAAATCTACCGAACCGGTTAGAAAAGGTTCCACCAGTGGACCCAGAAAGCAGGCCACACCTACAGAAGAGGTTCCAAAAAATTTTGAAACCCACTGACACACACACACACACACAGACAGACTGACACACACAGAGAGAGAAAAAGAGAGAGAAAGAAAGGAAGAAAGAAAGAAGAAAAAAGAAAGAAAAAGAGTGAGAGAGAGATGAAAGAAAAAAAGAAAAAAGGGACAGAGAGACAAAAGGAAGGAGAGAGAGAGAGGGAGAGAGAGAGAGAGAGAGAATGGCCGGCAAGCCACTCCCACCAGGTCACATCGCCGGCAAGCCACTCCCACAAAGGAGGCCACACCCACAGAGTAGGTTCCAAAAATTTTTGAAACCCACCCAACAGTCACACAATGCGAGCGGGGAAGGGAACTCATCAACCCCAGGCCTGTTGGAACAGCCAGGTTTTAACGGCTTTACGGAAAGCCTGAAGGGAGGTGAGGGTCCGGATCTCCGCGGGGAGTTCGTTCCAAAGGGCTGGAGCAGCCACAGAGAAGGCCCTTCTCCGGGTGGTCGCCAATCGACGGTAGATGGAATCCGGAGGAGGCCTAATCTGTGGGATCTAATGGGTCTTTGGGAGGTAATTGGCAGCAGGCTGTCTCTCAAGTACCCAGGTCCGATACCATGAAGGGCTTTATAATGACGACAGATAAATAATACTGCTTAAAGGGAAATTTGGCAGAAATTCTTACAGGAATGAGGAACCTACAACCTTACAAATGTTATAAAGTCCCAACGTCTAGAATAACCTGTGTCTAATGTGGACTGTATAGGGCTAGACTACTATAAGAGCCGAGGTGGCGCAGTGGTTAGGGTGCAGTACTGCAGGCCAGCTGACTGTTATCTGCAGTTCAGCGGTTCAAATCTCACCGGCTCAAGGTTGACTCAGCCTTCCATCCTTCCGAGGTGGGTGAAATGAGGACCCGGATTGTTGGGGGCGATATGCTGACTCTGTAAACTGCTTAGAGAGGGCTGAAAGCCCTATGAAGCGGTATATAAGTCTAACTGCTATTGCTATAAGAGTAACAAGGTTTTGATCCTTTGCAAATACATTTTCTGTAGTTAAACCCAATAGTAGTACTTAAAAATATACCAACTGTACAACATGGGGTAAAGCAGTTTAAGTAGTTCCAACCAAAAATTTATATCCAAAAATCTCATTTTTTTGATTTGTGGTCAGTTACATCCGATTAGTTAATTGGGAAATGGTAACTAAGTTCCAGAAGATAGCATCACAATGCACTTTGGAGTTTTGTGTTCAGGAGTTTTATTCGAAGCAATAAGCACCAGTTGTTATTATTATATAGCTTACCAGCAGAGACAGAACAACCTTTTTCTTCTAAAGTTCTCTTGAATGGTGACTTGTTTTTTTTTCCCAGCAGCAATGCAAGCAGCAGGTTATGCCATCCTGCTTCAGCATTGACCATGCTGGGAGGCTGCTGGGAACTATGGTTTGACAGCGTCTGCAGGATTTTCCATTCTTGCTCCATTAGTTAGAAAATAGTGATAAAAGTAACCAAATGACATGTTTCTTTATATCGGTAAAGATGCCTGATAGGACCAAAATGATCAAACAGGGATAAAAATGGAGGAAATCTCATTATCAGAGGAAAGGAGGGAAGGGAGTTTAAAGGAAATGGCAGGTTGTTGCAGAAAAGAGCAGCATGAATTGTAAATATGGGCAGCATTATAATATGCTTGTCAAGAAACGGTGCAAAAAGGCAATGTGCTCAGAGAGCTGAATCTTCTCTCAAAGTGCATTTAATATTTAAACTGAAGATAGCAGCAGGTGAGACAGGTAAAAACTAGGCTGGGATCAATCCAAAAGTTTGCACTAGCACTGAGAACCCACAAACAATATTTCCGACTGAGTGTTAGACTCTCTCCTCTGTCCTGTAATGAATGCCGAGACAAGCTTAACTGGAATGTACTTTAATAGCAAGAAACCAACACCTCGGTGGCTGAAAGCCAAGCAGAACAAACAGATAAGGACCTTGGCAGCAGCTCAGACAAACTCAGGCAGCAATAAACACAGATAAGGCTTGGCAGCAATCCAGCCTGCCAAGCTCACACAAAGCTCTCCAACATTCGATTCTGTGTTGACTTCTGCAAAGAGGGCGTGTGCACAAGTAGCCTTTTTTATAGTCTGGAGAGGAGCCTAATGACCATCCGCTGAGTGCAATTACCTCCTGTAATTGCGTAATTGTTCCTGACGCCTAGTAGCTCTTCGATGGCGTGCATCCAGGAACAACTCACTACTGACATCTGGATCACACTCCCTTGTCTCCTCCCCTCTGGTCCAAGGCTCAGGTGCCTCCTGGTGGCCAACCAGCCTCTCTGCGCCCTGCTCGGAGTCGGAACCCTGTCCAGGGTCCTACACATCCCCCAGAGCCGACTCATAGGGCCCCTCGCTGTCGGAGTCTGGTGGCAGCTCCAATGGCTCCTGCTGGGCCACAACAGAAACCACAATTAGTTCATGCATCACAACAGTTGGTATAATTCCTCTGAAAGTAGAAACGGCATGCACCTATCATGGTTGTTACAACATATAAAAACCATTTTGCTGCCCTTCAACTCCACATGTTTGCTTATCCCCTGCTAACCCTGTCCAAATTGGTGGCTGTCACTTCATCCTGTCATAGCACATTGTATTGTTTTAACTCTGCATTTTGTAGAAAATGTTGTCTTCATTTAACCAATAGAATTGGGACCAGAAAATCTGTCGCTATGAAGTGTGGTTATAAAATGAAAAAAAATCATGCGACTGCACAAACCTAGCAGAGGCCATTCTGGTATTTCTGTAGTCATGAAGCAAACCACATACACACAGTCATTAAATGTGACATTATATGACCTTGAGTTGTGACTTCCTACTGGCTTTCCCACTGATGTTGTTTATGGAAAGGTGGCAGGGATGTCACAATTGGAAATCCTGTCCTTGTGCGACGCAGTGGCCCTTGTAAGGGTGTGCCAGCTACCAAGTGCCCAAATTGTGATCATGTGACTACAAGGCAATAGCAATAGCAATAGCAGTTAGACTTATATACCGCTTCATAGGGCATTCAGCCCTCTCTAAGCGGTTTACAGAGTCAGCATATCGCCCCCAACAACAATCTGGGTCCGCATTTTACCCACCTCGGAAGGATGGAAGGCTGAGTCAACCTTGAGCCAGTGAGATTAGAACCGCTGAACTGCAGATAACAGTCAGCTGAAGTGGCCTGCAGTACTGCACCCTAACCACTGCGCCACCTCGGCACACTGCAGCAGCCTCGATTTTGAGGACCAGTTGCAAATCTCCTCATTCAGGACCACCGTAACTTTGAACAGTTGTTGAACAAGTAATCACTAAGTGAGGTCAACCTGTAGTTCCTTTCATCTATTCTCCAAAGCATCTGAAGGCAGAACAAGAAGCAGATAGATAGAAACTTATCAAGGAGAGACCCAACCTAGAACTAAGGAGAACTTTCTTGACAGAACCATTAATCGGTGAAATTAATCCACTGTCGGTAGTCGTGGGTGCTTCCTGACTGCAGGTTCTTAAGAAGAGATTGGACAACCATTTGTCCAGAATTGTATAGGGGGTCTTCTAGACCAGGGGTCTCCAACCTTGGCAATGTTAAGCTTGGCGGACTTCAACTCCCAGAATCCCCCAGGCAGCTTTGCCAACTCTATTATTCTCTTATTCGTCTGTCCTGAATCTTTCACAGCTTCACAGCTGTCCTGAACACTCTGGTCCTCTTGTCTTTCTCTTAACCGATATTGTTCCCCAGTTAAAATCCTCCCTGTAGAAGACTTGGTACAACCCCTTATTAAATTGGTTGCCATTTTCTTCACTTTTTTTATAAAGAAATGTAGTAAGAAAAATAATTGCACGAAGGGGGAGAATTTGCATAGATTGAATTTCCGTCTGTTATGCAGCTCTTAAAGCCCGTGTCTTTTCTTTTCTCTCCAAAATTACCCCAACCTTGAGCAATAGAGCACATTATGCTTTCATCCTCCTACAACAGAAGTTGTCATTCTTCGCATCCTGTCTGTAATTCTGGGCACATGACAAGTCTAATCTTCAGCATTTTGAATCAGAAGAAGGGGGAGGAATTGAATGTTCGGGTCAAACAGATCTCAAGCAATGCTAGGGGAAAAAATAATAATAATGTATTCACAATAACATTTCAACATGCCTCACACATTTCAAGTTCTGCATAGGAAGTTGTTCAAAAGAAGCAACTCCTACTCCCCCAAATGTCTTCCTGTCACATCTTTTCTGTGACAAAGAAAGTTGTGATCTCCTTTGAAAGAACAATCACCCGAAGGAAAGAAACTTTCTGTGAAGGGAAATAAGGAGATGCGGAGAGATTAAATCCAATCCAATTTAGGGTTCTCTTTGCAAGGCAGAACTCTATCCTGGCAGATTTGGGTCTAGATTTTCAATATATTTGCTGTTGTTGTTAGTTGCAAAGTTGTGTCCGACCCATCACGACCCCATGGACAATGTTCCTCCAGGAGGTCCTGGCCTCTACCATCTTCTAGAGTCCATTGAAGCTCACACCGACTGCTTCGGCGACTCCATCCACCCACCTCATTCTCTGTCGTTCCCTTCTTCTTTTGTCCCCTCAATCTTTCCCAGCATTAGGCTCTTCTCCAGCGAGTCCTTCCTTCTCTATCCAGACATAAATTGTCTGAGGCATTTAGATTGTCTTCATTTTGAGAGTGGATAAAGCTGCTAGATTCTTGATTTTTGTCCTTTTACAGCCAAATTATAATCCACCTCACAACAAGGTTTGTGCAGCTGCTTTTTCTTTCTTGCAAGTCCCATGGTCTGTCCAGGAAATGCTAAAAAGTAGAGACAGGGTTGGCTAGAGGCATCTATAGGTGTTCTGACCCCGCCTCTTCGTACACCAAAGCACGCCGAGACAAAGATACTGCAAGGATTTATTAACACACAGACTAGACCTTGGCAGCAATACAGCACAGACTAACCTTGGTAGCAATCCAGCCTGCCAAGAATTGGAGTTCTCCAATTCTAGAGAATATGTTGACTTCTGCAAAGGGCGTGTGCCCAATCATTCCTTTTATAGTCTTGAGAGGAGCCTAATTACCACCAGCTGAGTGCAATTATCTCATGTAACTGCGTAACTGTTCTTTACGCCTATTAGCCCTCCGTTACCTAGATACACCCATATTACACCTATCCTCCGCGAGCTGCACTGGCTCCCTATTGGTCTCCGGACGTGCTTCAAGGTGCTAGTCGTTACTTTTAAAGCCCTACATGGTTTAGGACCTGGCTACCTGAGAGACCGCCTCCTGCCTTCTCTGTAGCTGCTCCGGCCCTATGGAACGATCTTCCCGTAGAGATCCGGACCCTTACCACTCTTCTGGCCTTCCGTAAAGCCACTAAGACCTGGCTGTTTCGGCAGGCCTGGGGCTGTTGAGTAGTATCCAGCCCCACTCCAACTGTATGCATGTTGTTGAAATTTTAATGTTTGTATCCTTATTTTAAATTTTTAATATATGTTTCTTGTCTTGTCTGTAAGCCGCCCAGAGTCCCAAGGGAGTGGGCGGCATACAAATGTTAATAAATCTAAATCTAAATCTAAAATGCAAAGCTTAGGAACGGGATGAAGGAAAGGGATGGAAAACAATCACAGAAGCTAAAAACTGGGCTCTAGAAAAACTCAGCTAAGTATTTCGCGTATTTTCCTTGTCAAATAAAGTCTGTCAACATCACTGCAAGGATATTGAATGAATGAGGAGCAGGATTCATTTAGTGGTGGGTTTCCATTTTTTTTTACTATCAGTTTGTTCGCCTGCATGCAATGCTTCTGCCTATGAGCATAAGAGTCCGGCAAGTGGGCAGAGCCTCCTCCTGCTGCCACTACCAGTTCACTCGAACTGGGCCGGACTGGGAGCAACCCACCTCTGGATTCCTTCTCATTATTTTTCTTGCCTGGCTCTCCAGGGCTTTAGCAAT
Organism: Thamnophis sirtalis; assembly: GCF_051295495.1. NCBI lineage: Eukaryota > Metazoa > Chordata > Lepidosauria > Squamata > Natricidae > Thamnophis > Thamnophis sirtalis. Next base: position 128,734,208 of record NW_028261386.1, read on the forward strand.
AGCAGTAGCAGGTAAAATTCTTACTGTTTTTTTAATCAACAGAACTGGCATAAAGGTAATTAAGGCTGCAGTCCCTCGCATTTTACCTGCCAGAAAATCTTGTTTTATTCACGGGAGTGACTTTTGGGTGTAAAATTACACTGTAAATTCTAGAAATAGCAATAGTCATTGAAGCATAGTACTAAGTACGTCTAATCAGAAGCACATCCTATTACATTCAGTCATAACTAGGCAAGGAATAGCGTCAGTATATAGACCAAAGATTCTGACCGAGATGATGGAGTGTGCAGATTTTTCTCAACAAACAAATGGTCCCTTCATAGAAGAAAGCTTGTTTTCCTGTCCGGTTTCTGAAACACTTTATTTTAAATTGTTTTCATTGTATATGTGGATGTTGTAAGCCACCAAGAATTTTTCAGAATGACAGGTCATAATAAATTAAGATAATAATAATAATTAATATTTTTAAGTAGCTGTTTTTAAAGTATAAGAAAATTAGATGTCCATGCTCCGGTTCTTTTTAATAAAACCATTTAAGAATGAAAAGTTATGCTAATATTTTGCAAGCGATATCACAGAACATTGTTATACTCATTGTTTAGAAATTCTTTTCAACATAAATTAATATTTCAGATTATTATGTTTAATTGGATATAGTTTATCTAAAAGACTATCTTTTTTATGCAGAGCCATAAACTAGGTCTGCACTGCCCCCCTATTAATGTATTTAATGTATTTCTAGGATGAAATTAGCTGTTATTTTGCTCCTCACAGTGATTTAACAATTTTGGGCAAGTGCAGAAGAGGCATGTTTATTGAGCCAATACTGTCTGGAAATCTTTCAGCTACATTATACATACTGATAGTCCTCAACGTACAACCACAAATGAGTCCAAAATTTCCAATGTTAAGTGAGTTTTGCCCCATTTTATGATCTTTCTGGCCACAGTTCTTAAATAAACCACTGCAGTTCTTAAGTTAGTCCCATGATTGTTAAGTGAATCTGGTTTCCCCGTTGACTTTGCTTGTTGGAAAGTTACAAAAGATGATCACATGGCCTCAGGACACTGCAACCATCATAAATAAGTGCCAGTTGCCAACCATCCGAATTTTGGTCATGTGACCAATGGTTCACCGACAAAAGGGCGCCCGACAAAAGCACGCCAGACTAAACCGCGGTGACAAAACCGCGAGTTCTGAACCGCGCCGACGAATGAGCGCTGAAGCGCGCTGACAACAGCGCGCTGACAGAAGCGCGCTCTAACCCTAAACCTAACCCTAACCCTTAACCTAAACCTAACCCTAAACCTAACCCTAAACCTAAACCTAACTCTAACCCTAAACCTAACCCTTACCTTAACTTAAATCGCGCTTCTGTCGGCACGCTGTTGTCAGAGCGCTGTTGTCGTGCACGCATTTGTCGAGTCACGGTGACCAATAGGATGCTGCAGTGGGTGTAAATGTAACATACAGTCATGAATCACCTTTTTCAGTGCCGTCCCTAAACAGTCTCTAAACAAATGGTTGTAAATTGTTGATTGCCTGTATCTGATAAGACAGAGAAAAGTGGGTGCTAATAAAATAACAATGATAGTAACATCACTAAGAGCTAATGCAGAGAACCAGTCTATTGTCATTGTAGCAGTGGTGGGATTCAAATAAGTTAACAACTGGTTCTCTGCCCTAATGACCAGCAGGGTAGGTGGGGCTTGGTGGTCATGTGACTGGGTGGGCATGGCCAACTCAACGTCACTCACGTTGATGGGCGCTTCACCTTAGCTGTTACAATGTAATAAGGGTTAACCAGAGAGGCAGGGCAATAAAGATTAGGCTAGAAACAACACCAGAATGTTTCCTTCCTGCCTTTCTTACAGAATTAACCCTGTAAAGTGGAAAAAACCAAAATGAGATTTCTTCCAACAACCGGTTCTCCGAACTGCTTAGAAAGTTACCAATTGATTCTCCCAAATAGGTGCGAACTGGCTGAATCCCATCACTGCATTGTAGTAACCTATAGCAGTCTCTCTTTCCCTCCCTCTCCCTCCCTCCTTCCTTCCTTCTCTCTCTCTCTCTCTCTCTCTCTCTCTCTCTCTCTCTCTCTCTCTCTCTCTGTCTGTCTCTCTGTATTTTAATAGACTTTTCTGTGTACACAGAATTATCTGCTTGTATTAGAAAGCCCACTGTAATATTATCTAAGTTTCCCATCATTTCCACTGTGCTTTTTAAGTTAAATGAGAAAACACATGATCATTCATCTTTCAGTTCCCCCCTTCTGACTCAATTCCTGATCCAGTTATTCAGACCACATTAGAAACTCAGGCATGAAATAAGTTTGTTTGCAACAGGCAAAAATCAAAGAGTGGGGATTTTTTTCCCCCAGAGTTGATAGTTTTGCAAAAACATTGATTGTTTACATGCGCCGGAAATTGGAAGAAAGAGCGTTTGTTTGGTCTTGAATGAGAGCTTTCTTTCATTAGCAGTTGGATCTTAGAGACCACTGGCTGGCTTCGTATTTTTGGTTCCACCACAAAACCGCGTTCGACTAAAGCGCGCTCGACGAAACCGCGTAGCTGACGTCATCACAGCACGACGAAAAAAGCACGCCGTAAACGCTAAAGCTAAAATTAACCCCTAAACCTAAACCTAACCCCCCTAAACCTAATCCTAAACCTAACCCTTAACCTAACCCTAAACCTAACCCTAAACCTAATCCTAAACCTAACCCTTAACCTAACCCTAAACCTAACCCTAACCCTTAACCTAAACCTAACCCTTAACCTAACCCTTACCTTAACTTAAATTGGCTTGCTTTCAAAGCGCTATTTAAAGCGCCCTTTTTTCTCCGCGGTCGCTGTTGTCGCCCTGCTGATGACGTCAGCGATGCGGTTTAATCGGGCGCGGTTTAGTGGAGCACGGTTTTGTCGTGCCACAGTATTTTTAATACTTGATGCATGAATAGCTTGATCAGAGCCTTACATCCATGTCTACTAAAATGAAGCAACTTCTTCTTTATTTCGTCTGTTTCAGCTCAAGAAGAATGGACTATAAGCCGTTCCAGTTTAAAAGCCCCAGCTCCCAGGTCAACCAGAGGGAGTTACAGGGAACACCCCTATGGTAGATATTGAAAGATATTCTCCACATCTGTGACCTCAACTTAAAGACAATTAAGAAACCCCTGGTCTCCACGTAAATGGCAACAAGACAAGTAATAGCCCATTTTCTTTTCTATCCTAGGAATTACTGCTTATGATTACCTGTATACTACTTATGTTTCCAGAATGGAGTGAAACTGGCATTAGTATTATTTTTAGGACATGGACTTTAAAAGACTGTTGGCAGTTGTTGACTAAACCTTTCAGAAAGATGATGTTGTTCATGGTTGTTCTTCCTCACTGTTGTGTGTAATTTTAAAGCAAAACAGGAAAAATAAAACAAAAAAAAAGAAGCATGGAGCTGCATCTCTTACGCCCTGTCCCCACACTAAGGTTGAGTTTTTATCTAGGGTTGCTTAAAAAAAAAAATGTAATATGACCTCTCTTTTTTTTTTTTGAACCAGATGATAATCGAGATGTAGATAAGCTGTTTTAACCTGTCTTTTAATCTATGTTAGCTAGATTAAAAAATGCTTAATATTAAGTTTGTAAATTTCATTTTAAATGCTGTTTTAACGGGATTTTGACAACAAGCTGCTACTGTATGGATGTAGCTAACTGAATTTGTCCAGTGTTTTAATCTGTATTTGTTTGGTTTTTTATTATTATTTTTTTAAATCACATAAAGTTCCATGTGTAAGGTTCTCTAAATAGGAAACATAATTTTGTCAAATATGTTTGCCATAACTTGTCAATAAAGCTGAAAACTTTTGTAACAAACTAAATTTGGAATTACGTGTGTTTAGCTTTAAATGCCTGCTTGATTTCTTCTTCAAGAGATGCCTAAATATGTTTTTGATATAAACCCTTTCTTTTACAAAAAAAAAACAAAAATCTCTATATAAATGAACCCAAGTTTGTTTTAAGACGATGTGCAAGACTTAAAAAAAAAATTGTATTAATAGCTTATGGTTGTTAAATAATTTAAAAGCTAACCAACTAAAACGGTGACATGGCTCATGACTAAGAAGACACTAATGTATATAACATGTTAATGGGGGGAAAAAAGTCGTGGCTTTAGAAGAATAAATGGATTTTTAAACTCTCCTCTTAAGTTTGATCTTGCTAAACACACGCTCTGATTGATTCGTTTGTATTAGCCTGTCTCTCGTGAGAATGTAATGGAGTTTAAAGAGGTAAGATTATTGCTTACCAATGCTAGACTGTCTAAATGCTAGATCTTCAACCGCTGAGTTTCCCCATACATTAAATATCCCATTCAACATTGTAAGCATCGCATAGACTCACCTTCTTTCTTTTCACTCCGAGGAGTGTGTCGGCGGTATTTCCGGATTTCTCTAATAACTTGTCTTGACAGTCCAATCATCAGTGTCACTGCCCAGTTGTTGCTATTCAACCTCAAAAACTCTATTTGTAATTTTCAGTGCTAATTATCACCTCCCTTGAAGGCAGTTTATAGAGGGCTGTTATTTCTTTTGAGAATATCAGACTTGATGGCTGATGATTATTAACGAAATATGTCGCAGGACTCAAAGGATGACTAAACGTTAAACAGGTAACAATAATAGTAACTGTAATTTTGAGTATGCAACAGCAATGTTAAATATTCCAAGTGATTAAGTTACTGATAGTTAAAAAAGTAAACCTGCCAAAAACTTAACAAATAGGCATTATAGGCTATTAAAACAGCTAATTAACATTAACTAGTGGCAACAAAAATTATGTTACAATATATAACCCTTGAGGCAATAAACAGAACTAAAATTAACAATAATAGTAATGCAACTCTTGCTAACAGTGAATATATAACCTACATTTCTATGACAAAAAGGAAGAATTTTATCGTAGGCAATCTTAAATGCAATTTTTTTATTTCCAGTGGCTTTTTGTCAATGTAATTGGTTTACTTTTTTGATGAGAGCAGAGAAAAGCTGGTGGCTGTGAGCCCATGTAAGATTTTTTTGCAGCTGGAGTTGCATGCTAACTTTCTTGACTAGTCTCTCAAACATGCCTTTTCTCTGTTGATTCAGCTGTGTACTTATTGATGTGGGCTCGGTTAGGTTGGCATCTGTCACACTGAATGTTCTGTCTCACTGTTTCAGGGATCTGAACATACTGGACAGGAAACTAGAAGACTCTTGCATAATGCCCAGGTAAGCAAAAAATACAGTCGATCAATGAAAACAGATGCTTTTCTGATAGAAGGTAATATCTGCAATCAGGGTTGAACTGGGGGGTCCTTGGTGTTCCCCGAGCTTAATGTTTTTCTTGCAGACATTTCATTATCCAGCTAGGTAACCTCATCAGTGCTGACTGACAATGTTACCTATTGGGTAGTGAAACGTCTGCAAGAAAACCATCAAGCTCAGAGAACGCCAGGGACCCAACGGGTTCCTTGCTTCTAGTAATTGTGAGGATTGTGTTGACTTCATGAAAATACTGCCGTTGTTGCTAGACAATTTCAGTTTATTCCAATTCCAAGGTTGCAGTTTTATCCATTCTTTCTTTGATGTGTCAGCCCCATCGACCAAAGTGGGATTTCTTTTTAGTGTAAACATGACCAGTTTGCAATGTAAACTTGAATCCTCATCTATCAAATACTGATAGCTTCCAAGATGTGATACAAGCTAAAACTATTCTGAAAAGAAAAGATACAGAACTACGCGGTGTTAGTTTTTGTGCTTGTCTATTTCTGGTGCCCAAGAAGCCACAGAATGGTTATGAATGTGATGTGTTGAGTTATTTTTTTTTTCTTTTAAAGATTGGAACATTTCTTTTCAAAATCAACATATGTATTATTACTTTTGGTAAATACGCTATCCATTAAGAGCAGAAAGACAGAACTGGTTTTCAAAATGCAATCTTGCGACTTTCAGGATTGAGCGGGTCAGCCTGTAATTGTGTTAGATTTTATTTTATATGAGATAGATTTCTGTCATGTATTGATTCATCTTCTTCCACTTTGCAGGCGAAGCCATCTCAGGTTGGCAAGGTACCAGCTTTTGAACTAGGAGAATTGACTGCTTTCTCACACCTGCTGACAGATTGTATATTCAGATACAACTTTTTTTTGTGCGTGTTGTGTTCTAGAAGTCAAGGGGCCAAGAGGAGCTTTCAGTTTTTCTTATACCTTCTTCTCATAATTTTTTCTTGGAGGGGAAAAAAATGGAATAATATAGCTATATAGCATTAATACAGCACACAATTCTGCAAAATGTCAATAACTAGAAGCGCTATTTATCAGCCAAGGTGGCGCAGTGGTTAAATGCAGCACTGCAGGCTACTGCTAGATCAGCAGTTCAGCGGTTCAAATCTCACCGGCTCAGGGTTGACTCAGCCTTCCATCCTTCCGAGGTGGGTAAAATGAGGACCCAGATTGTTGTTGGGGGCAATATGCTGACTCTCTGTAAACCGCTTAGAGAGGGCTGAAAGCCCTATGAAGCGGTATATAAGTCTAACTGCTATTGCTATCACAAAAGACAGCCGTCGTGCATAGATATTTTTGAGTCATTTTTGAGGCCACGCACTGGCAGCTAAAGTTAACTTGGCTGAAATTCACAAAGAGAATGTGTTTCCCACAGTTCATGATTCAGCTATAAGTAACCATATTACGGGCCCTGGGGTAAGTGTTCACACTGATATAATGACTATATACATATTTCTAGCAAAAGAACGGTCTAAATTGTAAGCAATTTCAAATTTTCACCCTTTGGCAATTCTTCCCATATTACCCAAGGGGTTGAAGAAGCTCTTTTCATAATTGAATCCTTTGTACGCGGCAGAGGATTCTAGAACATGCTAGATTGCCTTGGAATTTACTTTATATAGATGTCCAACTAAGCCAGTGGCATCTCATCTTAGCTCTGCGTGAAAGGAGAAGCTATCTAGGAGTGGAAAAATAACAGCAGTAGAGAAACACCTACTATTCATTTCTTTCACTTCCTTGTACACAGTTTGAAATAGCCACAAACCAAACCGATATATGTCTTGGTTTACTACAGCAATCAACCACAAAATGTGATCTTAATGCTCTGATCTCCCCTCTGGACTCAAGTGTATGGGTTTTTTTTTTCTCACTTAGACATTATTGAATACCCACATGGGTTATGTTGTGAGTACAAATGAGATATATCATAATTGCAAAGCATAACCCAGTAAGACATTACACCTGGCAGTACAAAAAGACATTTTCTTCTACTTCCCCAAGAAAAGAGCCGAGGTGGCGCAGTGGTTAGGGTGCAGTACTGCAGGCCACTTCAGCTGACTGTTATCTGCAGTTCAACGGTTCTAATCTCACCGGCTCAGGGTTGACTGAGCCTTCCATCCTTCCGAGGTGGGTGAAATGAGGACCCAGACTGTGGGGGCGATATGCTGACTCTGTAAACCGCTTAGAGAGGGCTGACAGCCCTATGAAGCGGTATATAAGTCTAACTGCTATTGCTATTGCTAAAGCACAACCTTTTTCTCTGCTGAAAAGCATTGGTTGGTGCATTTATGCCATTTGGACTTCTGGTCTATTCATAACTGGAAGTTTCACTGTTTGGCCCTTGGAGATCATAGAGTTTCTGCCCCCGCCCCCCAACTTCCTTAAGAACTACATTTACAAGATATTTTTTTTCAAACATAGAGCTTTGAACTTTATTTCAAAGCTTTGGAAATGGTCTACCCTGAAACCATTATCTTATTCTAGAGAGCCGGCAATGGGACAAATCCCGAAGTCTGTTTGGTTGCTAAACTTCAGCTATCTGGCCCAAGTTATGTGGTGCAATTTTACTGATCAGAGAAAAATCACCTAGCCTTCTAAATTGATTGGACGAAGGACCATATGCAAATAGTTGTCAGATGGATATAATTCTGCAGTGGATCAATGATTACAATTCCAATATTAACAAAGCATTAGTCGTGATTATAACTGGAGATCCTTTTAAAACGCGTAACAAGAAACAGTTTAGCAAATAACAGTTTGTTAAAGGAGACTCTTTTGAATCTGATATTCACTGACTTACTATCTCATTTCATTCATAGGGTCATTGTTGTTTCCAGGGAATTACATGAACCTTGGAATGGATTTTGGATTATACAAACCACATATTTAACAACAAAGAAGAAAGCAAGGTAGGGCAGCCTTCTTATCTAAAAGAAGAAGACAACTTTTCAATAAGGATTAGATTGACTCACTTTTTGTCATAGTAACTATTTTTGAGTTGGGACTCAAATCAGATTATTGGTGTTATGGCCCAGCAGGAGCCGTTGGAGCTACCACCAGACTCCGACAGCGAGGAGCCCTATGAGTCAGCTCTGGAGGATGTGGAGGACCCTGGACAGGGTTCTGACTCCGAGCAGGGCGCAGAGAGGCTGGTTGGCCACCAGGAGGCACCTGAGCCTTGGACTAATGGGGAGGAGACAAGGGAGAGTGAGCCAGACGCCAGCATTGAGTTGTTCCTGGATGCATGCCATCGAAGAGCTACTAGGAGTCAGGAACAGTTGCACAGTTACAGGAGGTAATTGCACTCAGCTGGTAGTCATTAGGCTCCTCTCCAGACTATAAAAAGACTGCTTGTGCACACATCCCTCTTGCAGAAATCAACGCAGGAACTAATGTTGGAAAACATTATTGTGATCTTGGCAGGCTGGATTGCTGCCAAGCCTTATTTGTTCTGGATTGCTGCCCAAGCTTGTCTGTGCCAGTTTGCTGCCAAGGACCTGTCTGTCTGATAATTAAATGCTGTAACTTATCTTTGGCTCAGAGTGTGTGTTGGGGTGGGATGAGGGGGGTCAGAACAATTGGGTATACAGCACAGGTGGTATTCAGCAGGTAGTGGAAATTTTGAGTAGTTTGGAGAATTGGTAAATATCACCTTTGACTGGCCCTGCCCCCATCTATTCTCTGCCTCCTGAGTTCCAGATGATCAGGAGGAAATGGGGATTTTGCAGTAGCCTTCCCCTGGAGTGGGGTGGGAATGGAGATTTTACAGTATTCTTCCCCTGCCACACCCACCAAGCCACGCCCACAGAACAGTAATAAAAAAAATTGAATCTCACCACTGGTATACACTGGTATGCATTGAAACTGCTGATCTTTAGTTTTTGGGCGGTGTAATTTATAAACATACCGTACACCCATATACACTTTGTGTCAGCATTCCAAGTATCATGTAGAATTAAATCAGAGTCCAAGGCAAAACGTTCCTTAAAGTTCCAATTTAATAAAGCAGACATCTTAGCACATTGCTATGGAATCCCAATTCTGGCAATACATCAGAATCCCACCCAGTTAAAAGTTCATGATCTTGTTCCCCACACCCACAATCCATCACATGGTCCAATCTTCTTCTTCCACGCTGGCATCCACACCCAGCTGTTTCCGGTCAGGTGCAAAGATGCGGAGACAAAAGATGACCTTGAGCTTCTAGAAAAGAATTTTTTTATTTTGAAAACAACACATTCTACCCCTTGCTATTCCCCTTCCTTATTGAGAGTGTGGCAGGCCAAAGATTCTTAAGGAACTGCTGCAGGCCTGACACATTGTTTGTATATCTGAAGGTCTGCTTCGAGACCTTTAGAAAATTCCTGAAGGGATTTTCAAAGCAAAATACTGTACATTTGGAAAAAAATGAAAAATAAGTCTTCAGGTATTTTTTAACAAAACCTAAAAGTAACTTTCTTAAAAGAGGGGCTACCTAGGTTATGAGAATCTAATGTGATTTTTTTCAACTGTTATCTTGCTATGCCCCACCCACGTCAAAATAGCATCTTCTTTGTATTTTATGAGACGCAGGTTAAATTGAAACGTGAGAAGATTAATTTGGATATCAATGGCTCAGTTTCTAAAAAGCTTCTAGTGCCTCAGGAAACTACCCGCCATGAAACTGCTGAATCGACAATCCTTAGCTTTCTTCCAATGCAAAATCCATTGCATTTTGTTCTGACCCCCCTCGTCCCACACCAACACACACTCCGAGCCAAAGATAAGTTACGACATTTAATTAACAGACAGACAGGTCCTTGGCAGCAAACCGGCACAGACAAGCTTGGGCAGCAATCCAGCACAGATAAGGCTTGGCAGCAATCCAGCCTGCCGAGCTGACAGTAATGTTCTCCGACATTCGTTCCTGCGTTGACTTCTGCAAGAGGGACGTGTGCACAAGCAGTCTTTTTATAGTCTGGAGAGGAGCCTAATGACCACCAGCTGAGTGCAGTTACCTCCTGTAATTGCGTAATTGTTCCTGACGCCTATTAGCTCTTTGGTGCCATGCATCCAGGAACAATTCACTGCTGGCGTCCGGCTCACTCTCCCTTGTCTCCTCCCCATTAGTCCAAGGCTCAGGTGCCTCCTGGTGGCCAACCAGCCTCTCTGCGTCCTGCTCGGAGTTGGAACCCTGTCCAAGGTCCTCCATATCCTCCAGAGCCGACTCATAGGAGCCCTCGCTGTCGGAGTCTGGTGGCAGCTGCAACGTCTCCTGCTGGACCACAACACATTTTCCTAACATAAATGTATATTTTGAAGAATTAGTGTTAAAATGTCCCATTAAAATATGCGGTTAAGAGCTGATTGGCCATATTGTAAAAGATAATCGTATGCGATTGAGATGGGCTCATCTAATTCATCTACACTTGATGAATAAATAAAATAAACAACAACAAATAAATGATGTAAGGCTGTATCAGACTGCTGGGTCAGATCAGGGCCCGTCTTAGTATAACGTATTGTTTCTAATTCTGCCTAATCAGATGCCTCTGAGGTGCTTTCAAGCAGGAGTTGGAAAAATATTCTTCTTTCACTATTTTCCCCTTGCCACTGGCATGGAAAAAGATGTTGAGTTTCAACTGAACTGACCTCTATGAATTCATCTAATCTCCTTTTTAAAAAAAAGACACCTAAATTAATAATCACTATCTGGGGTTTGCATGGTGTGCTTCCTTTGTCTCTTATTAATCTCTTTTCAGTCAACTTCACGGAATGCTTTTTGCTGATTTGAGGAGATGTTTGAATGCTTGAATGTTTATTTTATTTATATGCCGCCCTTTTCCCCCGAAGGGGACTCAGGGCGGCTCACAACTCAACCAAGGGAGGGGGATGCAGACAAAAATTAAAACGACACGCAACAATACATAATTTAAAACACACAACAGTCATACCATTCGAGAAAGGGGTAGAAGCTTCTTAGCCCCAGGCCTGTCGGAATAGCCAGGTTTTAAGGGCTTTGCGAAAGGTCTGGAGGGTGGTGAGGGTTCGAATCTCCACAGGGAGTTCGTTCCAGAGGGTCGGAGCGGCCACAGAGAAGGCCCTCCTCCAGGTAGTCTCCTTGCTAATCATGTTTTGCACCACCATCATTTTCCTCCATTGCTTCCTTTTTCCCCTAAGCTAAAGATCAAGTGGTTCTAAGATTTTTCTCATAAATCCTGATCATTTCGGTTGTTCTGTTCTGCACATTTTCCAGCTGTCTTTTTTCAAATGTAGAAACAAGTGAGAATCAAGTTGGTGTAGTGGTTAAGGCATCTGACTAGATATTGGGAGGTTGTGAGTTCTAATCCCATCTCCTTGTGCCAGTCACTCTCTCAGCTCTAGGAAGGAGGCAGTGGCAAGACACTTCTGAAAAAAAAACACCTTGCAACGAAAGCTGGCAGGAGTCAACATTGACTCAAAGGCAGATTGGACTGCAATATTGGCCGTTTCACTTTTAATCCCTTTCCTAATGTGGCATTTTGTCTTTTTCAGAACTCCCAGAATCTCAATTAATTATTATTTTTTTCCTCATGCTGTCAGGCAATTCAGGTTGTTCCAGTCCTTACCTATCTAGATGGTTTCAGACTGGGGAAAGCAGACTTTCATCAGTAAATTGAAACATGAATTAGAAGGCAGAATAATTAATCAGCTTCCAGATGGTTCACAATCTTAATTGTGCAGAAATTTTTACTAGGTTAGATAAATTAAGTGCGTGTGCCCGTCTTATTCAGAAGCGTGGTTTTGCAAAGATGTTTAAATTAGGAACAATCATTTAGTTGCCATGTAACATATTATGAAAGAAGTAAAGATGTCTTTAAAAATTATCTTTAGATACGATCACAAAAAAAGACATATCAGACTAAAAAAATTAACCGCATCAATCAGATTCTGGGTTAAATACAGTCTAAGAAAGACAGTGATACAAAATAATCGGAGACAACTGTGGGACCTGGCACTATTTGCAAATAAAAGCTAAATAAATAAATAAATTGCAAATAATAACGCCATGCTTTTAATGAGATTTTCCTCTTTTTTCCCCCCAGTATTGCATATAAATTATTGGTGTCAGTTTTGTCTTATCAAAGCTGATAAATCCTTGATGGAAGACTGGAAAACTAACATAAAATACTGCTATTTCTTTTCCGAACTATCATATGTATTATTAACAGAAAGATCAATTTAGATCAATTTAGATCAGTGTTTCTCAACCTTGGCAACTTGAAGATGTCTGGACTTCAACTCCCAGAATTCCCCAGCCAGCGAATTCTCTGGCTGGGGAATTCTGGGAGTTGAAATCCAGACATCTTCAAGATGCCATGGTTGAGAAACACTGATTTAGATCAATTTGGATTCATAAAGGGTACAGATTAAATAGAATATAAAGTCCATTGTACTGTATTACCTAATAAAATCTTAAAGCATTGGAAAGCTCCTATCTCGGTGAATATTCCCAAATCACCTTTCGCCTCAAACAATTCAACTTGTCATTCTAGAAAAACACTGTGCCTAAAGTTCAGAAAGCATGAAGACTCTTAAATCAGTAAATCCCTAGTCAGGTTAATAGAATCAACCGAGGCATGTCTACAGCATGCCTTTCTGCACTGAGATGCTGAATACCAAGAATATGGAATAATTGTTTTTATTAGAACATAACTAATTATGTAAATATCTATGCAGGCTATTATACCATATTTCTTTTTCCTAAGCTTGGTATACAAGAGTTTCCCTGCTTTGATTACAGTTATAGATTAGTGATGATTTGTAGGCTTGTTTCCTATAGTAGCATGTAGGTATTTTCCTATCATTTAAGTATAATTCAGGAAGACAGAAGGTGTACTTGGAAAACAAGATAGACAAGATATTTTGGATTCATAAAGGGTACAGGGTTCGCAACTTGGGAGTCCTCCTGGACCCACAGCTGACTTTTGAACATCATTTGTCAGCTGTGACCAGGGGGGCATTTGCCCAGGTTCGCCTGGTGCACCAGTTGCGTCCCTACCTGAACCGGGAGGCTCTCACAACAGTCACTCGTGCCCTTGTGACCTCTAGGCTGGAGTACTGCAACGTGCTCTACATGGGGCTGCCCTTGAAGAGCATTCGGCGACTTCAGCTTGTCCAGAATGCAGCCGCGCGAGCGATCGTGGGTGCGCCTCGATTCACCCACGTAACACCTATCCTCCGCGAGCTGCACTGGCTGCCTGTTGATCTCCGGGTGCGCTTCAAGGTGCTGGTTGTCACCTACAAAGCCCTTCATGGTATTGGATCTGGGTACTTGAGAGACCGCCTACTGCCAATTACCTCCACTAGACCAATAAGATCCCATAGACTAGGCCTCCTCCAAATTCCATCAGCCGGCCAATGTCGACTGGCTACTACTCGGAGGAGGGCATTCTCGGTGGCCGCTCCGACCCTCTGGAACGAACTCCCCGTGGAGATTCGTACCCTCACCACCCTCCAGGCCTTCCGCATAGCCCTTAAAAGCTGGCTGTTCCGACAGGTCTGGGGCTAAAGACTTGCAACCCCACTCGAATGGTATGGCTGTTGTGTTTTTTAACGGTGTATGGTTTTCATGTTTGTAACTTGTCTGTTTTTCCCCTCCCTTGAGTTGTGAGCCGCCCTGAGTCCCCTCAGGGAAAAGGGCGGCATACAAATAAAGTAAAATCTAAATCTAAATCTACAGATCAAATAGAATATAATTACACTTTTGCAGAGGTTCGTATTTCTTTCCTTAACATTTTTCAGTGAAACTAGAAGTTCTAACGTTGCTATGTGTTGTACCTATGAAAACAAACCAGAAATTGCAGTTGGTCTAATTAGAACCACAAGATTATTAAATGGAAGTAACTAAATCTGGGATTTAAACACTTTCTCCTGTATAAATCTATCAGGAGTTTAAACACTTCTTCGTTAAATGAGGTAAAACGAAGTGAGCATTAGTGGCAGTGGCACTTCAATTATGGGAGAGTCTTTCAGGAGGAAAAGAGAATTAACTTTTTCTTTACTGAAGCCTTCTAAGTATTTTAGATCGCGTAGCCTAGGTGCTTCTGTAGTATGACTTTTTGATTTTCTGTGGTTTTAGACCGTGTTTATTGTTGCAATTATTATCTAGATGCTCAGTGGATTTGTCATACTTGTAACTTTTTAAATAACATGTGCAAAGAACGTAAAAATAAACCGTGTAAAAATAAACCATGTGAATATTCCGTTATTCATATTCAGAATTTTAGGAACATTCACTGGCAAAATAAGGGATTCGTTCCCCTTTGATTGATTTTGGGGAGGTTTCCCCACTTCTTGTTCCACCTCCATTTCCGCTGCTTCTATTTTGTTTTCTTAAAGCAAGGCAATATCGTTTAAATTTATATACCGCTTCACAATGCTTTACAGCTCCCTCTAAGCAGTTTACGGAGTCAGCATATTGCCCCCAACAATCTGGGTCCTCCAGTGACGTGCGGTCAGCTTTAGGGCTGGTGAGGCACTTTTTAGACTTGTGGACTTCAACTCCCAGAATTCCACAGCCAGGCATGCTCAGTTCTGATTTAAAGCAACAGCATTTTTCCCCCTTGCAAAATAAGTTTTCCCATTTCTTTTTATTCTCCCTCCCCCTCCTTCCTCCCTCTCTCCCTCCCTCCCCCCTCTCTCAAACAGACACACACAAACAGAGAAATTGGATCCCTCTCTCACTCTCAAACAAACACAAACACAGAAGTTGGATTGGATATATTTTCCAAAGGCTTGAAAGCAGCTCCTCTGCCATACCCCCCCTTCCCCTGCTGCCTTCCGATCAAACTTTTTGAATTCTTCCCCCCTCCCCACACACACACCTTTTCCAGCTGTTTCAGAGACGATTTCAACTCTGCTTCTCCCTGCCCTGCCGTGCCCTCCCCTCATGAAAGGCCAGAGCTCGGAGTCAGACTGAGCTAGTTGCTCCCAGAGAACTCTAAAAAGCCTCTAAAAATGCCCTCTACAGGAGGCGAGAGAACACGTGCATCATTTGCATAAGGAATTTTTTGCTTGTTAACCCTTGCTTAACTCTTAAAAGGCAAAAAATTCCTTATGTAAAAGAGGCCCCTAGTTCTCTGGCCTCCTCCTATGGTTAACACAAAGCACTGTTCCAAGTTACTGTGAATCTGGCAGCAACTACCTTGGCTTTAATTATTTTTTAAAAATTCTTTAAAATTCTTTCCTTTTCCTCATGACTGGTGAGGCCACGCCTCCCTTGCCTCTAGTGACTGCACGTCCCTGGGGTCCTCGTTTTACCCACTTGGGATGGAAGGCTGAGTCAACATTGAGCGTGTCAGCATCAAACTCCAGACTGTGGACAGAGTTTATCTGCAATACTGCATTCTAAGCACTGCACCACCACAGCTCCTTCTTAAAGAAAGAAGGAAAGGGATGTGACGCTCTTTGCTTATTTCATCCTATTTGTGGAGGTTGTTGATCTGTGTCAGTGAGAATAAGTGATGCCAAGAAACAGAAGATCAGTTATCTTATAAATGTGATATCATACTTTAAGACAATTTTTTTTGCATAATATTTTTATTTCCATTTCATTCTATACAATCACATGTTTACTGTGCATAACCGGGGCATATAACATTGAGTAATAAACACAGCCCTCACTTATATAGAAAATGCCCCCTACAATACAAACTGAATATACCACCTTGACCCACCATACACCCTCTTTCAACCCCCTCCAACTTTCATTCTTCCTTCTCACATACCCCTCTACACCTACTTCCCCTCCCCCTCTATCTAACCCTAACCCTATCACTCCTTCTTTTAATCCATTCCCTCCCTTCCTTCTCCTCCTCCTCTCTCTCACTCTCTCTCCACCCTCCTTCTTCTTTCACTCAGCTCCTCCCTTCGGTATACTTCTATTACCTTCCAATATATTCAGTTTGTTCTGTTTTGACACTAACATTAAAAAACCACAGTATACAAGTGCAATCATGCTTTAGAATTTAACACATATTATATTTCCTCCCTCCCCCTAAATCCCCACCTCCCTTCCCTCCCCCTGACTTCCCAGAGCCCATACATGGTATAACTTTTTGACAATCACAGTCTAAAATATCTCTACATTGAACTCAGCTTCTACTTTAAGACAATTTTATTGGGTAGCCAGCTGGTGAATTCTGGGAGTTGAAGTTCACAACTCTTAAAACTGCCAAGGTTGGAGAATCCTGGTGTAGATATTAATTCAATAACATTCCACCCTGATGATGTTCCATAGGCCATTGAACACAGGGCTATTTCCTTCAATAGTGGGTGAGTGGGTGGGTTGGTGTTCTGACCCCCCCCCCATCGCTGTCCAAGAACGAAAGCCAAAACAAACGTAAAAGAGAATGTTTTTTAATCAGTCCAGACTCTCGTTGGCTGAAAGCCACATAAACAAAGAGATAAGCACTCTGGCAGCAAGTCCTACAAAACTTGGCAGCAATGCAAACAAACTCTGGCAGCAATCCAGCCTGCCAAGTTTGTTTCTTGTTAGTCCTTAACGTTGACTTCTGCAAATGGATGTGGCATAAGCAGTCTCTTTTATAATCAGGAGAGGATCTTAATAAGCATCAGCTGAGCATAATCATCTCGTATAATTACGCAGTTGTTCTTGCCGCCGAGTAGCCCTTCGACGGCGTGCATCCCGAAACAACTCACAAGTGTTTTCCAGATCACTCCCTCTGATCCAAGGCTCCGGCGCCACCTGGTGGCCAACCAGTCTCTCCTCGCCCTGCTCGGAGTCGGCACCCTGTCCAGAGTCCTCCACCTCCTCCAGGGCCAACTCATAAGACCCCTCACTGTCGGAGTCTGGCGGCAGCTCCAACGGTTCCTGCCAGGCCACAACAGGTTGGCATTGTACAATAAAACAAAACAAAAAATGTTTTATTGTATGTGATCTTCCTGGGTACATATCATCTGTTCTGCCTCTCTATTATGTAAAGCACCCTGTGTCATTCAGATTTTGATTTGGTATAATTTTTAGCTTAAGTTTGTTTTTCCAGAGGACGAAGATCAATCACCATCTAATAACTAGATACCCCCTTAAAATTCAAGAAATATCAGTAGTACGAAGAATATCAGCAAAACAATAAACCACAACAGGGAGAAATGAACCCTATGAATTTTGGGTAACACTGAAGTGAATTAGTCCACAGCTTCGTAAATTGAACTTAGATATTTCTTCTCTTTTCCAACATGTCATGCACGAGAGTGTTTTGTGGGTTGGAGTGTGCAGCCAAGCCCATTATGTTTATTTTCTAGTTTTGTGGATTTATATTTTTTTTAGCCGAAAGCTTTCAGAAATGCCATTTGCCATCTGCAGTATAAATTGGGACAGCCAGTGTTTACCTGTTTAGAATTCTGCTACCTCAATTCCCTTTTTGTAGTACCTAGGCCTAACTTAAAATGACACCGAACTATTCGCACACAGACACGTAAATCCATCTTCCAAATGAAGAAGAGTCTCTAGGATTATGAAATGGTCGACTGGCAAATAACAGTAAAATTTGAATCACGCATCCTTTCTAGGAGGGATTGATTTCTGAAGAAGTGCATGATCACAGTTAGCCCTTGACGTTCTACTACCACAATTCGATCCAAAATTTCTATGGTTAAGTGTTCTGACCCCCCTCGTCCTACATCAAAGCACGCCGCCGAGACAAAGATACTGCAAGGATTTATTAACACAGAGACAGGACCTTGCCAGCAAGCCAGCACAGACAAGATGTTGGCAGCAATCCAGCATAGACTAACCTTGGCAGCAATCCAGCCTGCCAAGCTAGTCACTAAAGTTCTCCAACTTTAGTGAATACGGTGACTCCTGCAAAAGGATGTGTGCACAATCATTCCTTTTATAGTCTTGAGAGGAGCCTAATTACCACCAGCTGAGTGCAATTATCTCCTGTAACTGCGCAACTGTTCCTTACGTCTATTAGCTCTTCGGTGCCGGGCATCCAGGAACAACTCCCTTGTCTCCTCCCCACTGCTCCAATGCATGACGTCCGGTCACACTTCCTTGTCTCCTCCTCACTAGTCCATGGCTTAGGCGCCTCCTGGTGGCCAACCAGCCTCTCTGCACCCTGCTCGGAGTTGGAACCCTGTCCAGGATCCTCCACATCCTCCAGAGCCGACTCATAGGGCCCCTCGCTGTTGGAGTCTGGTGGCAGCTCCAATGGCTCCTGCTGGGCCACAACAGAGACCTATAGTGCATGCACCAGAGGTGACATGCAGAGTCATCTCTGTGGGCAGGCATGCCATTGCCCGCTGCTCTTCTGGTTTCCAGAGTGCACCTGGTCTTCACACGTGCCAGAACGCCGGAAACCCAAAGACCAACTGGCCAGTGCCCGTTGGCCACCTGGTCTTCAGGTTTCCAGTATGCATGCCAGTTGGTCTTTGGGTTTCCAGCATTCCAGCGCATGCGCATGCACACATTCTAGTTTGGGCACTCAGTGCTGAAAAGATTTGCCCTCACTGCTATAGAATATGACCGCATCCATTTGGATCAGAGGTGGGTTCCTACCAGTTCGCACCTATTCGGTAGAACCGGTTCGTCCAATCTACCTAACCGGTTAGAAGAGGTTCCACCAGTGGACCCGGAAAGCAGGCCACACCTACAGAAGAGGTTCCAATTTTTTTTGAAACCCACCACTGGTCCTTGGATATGATTATTCTACACTATCAAAGCTCATATTTATAAAACTCAGTGCCTCTGTGGAAGGTAAGGATGACTACTGCGTTTGTGGGGCAATCAGAACATTGTGTGTGTTGAAGTTGTTTTAACGCAAACCAAAGATGCCTTTTAAAAAACAAGTTTACATCCTATTTTTACGCATGCCAGTGCTGTGTGTGAGGTAATTTAAGGTGGTTCTGACAAGTGTCGTCGGCATCGTATCCGGTCACATGGACGGCAAGCCACTCCCATCCAGTCACATGGGTGGCAAACCACTCCCATCTGGTCACATGGGCAGCAAGCCACTCTCACAAAGGAGGCCACACCCACAGAGTAGGCTCGAACAATTTTTGAAACCCACCACTGATTTGGATTGAAAGAAAATATTTCTAGAGGCCACCATTATTTTTTTCTGAGGGGACTTCCCAAACATATGGAAAACTTCCAGGCATACGATCATCACAATCCTCAATCGCCTTCTCTGTGCTAATTTCAGCCGGAAAAAATACTGAAAATTACCACAGTTTACAACAAAGGCGACAAACCCATATTTCAGGGTCCGCAAGAGGACAACCTTGTGTCCCTCTGAAACTCCTTAAAGCAATGGTTTCTTTTTCTGGGACTTTGTGGTTTGCCCTTATTGCAGTTGCGGGAAAAGTTGTGTGTCCTTTTGACCTGAGAAACTGCTTAAAGATTCCTCCTACATGAACCCGTGTAGTGATTCTTTCACTTTTCTGGGGTTTAAGTGCAGAGTTTGCCTAGTAGCAACAGCAGTTAGACTTATATACCGCTTCATAGGGCTTTCAGCCCTCTCTAAGCGGTTTACAGAGTCAGCATATCGCCTCCACAGTCTGGGTCCTCATTTCACCCACCTTGGAAGGATGGAAGGCTGAGTCAACCTTGAGCCGGTGAGATTAGAACCGCTGAACTGCAGATAACAGTCAGCTGAAGTGGCCTGCAGTACTGCACCCTAACCACTGCGCCACCTCGGCTCTTAGTAGAGGCCTGGTTTTGTTTCCCATCTACTCTGACTCGGCTTCAGGAGACTAAAAGATCAGCTTCCCACACCAGAAATACTGAAGCTAATCAGCATCTCTAAGACAATGAAATCCCCCCCCCCCAGTTATAAATGCATTAGTTAAACCCCAAGGATGATTTGGGAGCTGAACTCAGCGAAGACTTTTATTCAAATCTTATTCCAAACACTGTTTCATTACTATATTTACAAACTTTTCCTAACAGATGAGTTTAATCCATAGAATGCTGCTTTGACAATACTTTTTAAGAAAAAAAAAGTTAAAATTTAATTTAAAAAATAAGAAAAAATAACATTCTGGGAAGGAAATCTGTTTATTTGAAATTTTGGTGTTTCTCTTTGTGACCGTATATGTATATTCCACCACATTTTCTTTTGCTTGCTGAAGCCCATTTTGTTGTTGTTTTGTCCTATTGTTATTATTAATGTTGTTTTTAATAGAAAGGCAGCAATTTAGGGGGGGAAAAACCTTTACACTACTGTAAACAATAATTATGATATTAAATCTGGACTATCTTTTGTTTAATAAATGAGAATCGCTTTTCTCATCCAGGAGAACAAACAGAACTAATCCCTTCACTCTCCTATCATCAAAATTGATCTTAATCGAGGCACTGTCTTATTTATTTATTTTTAATATATTTACATATTTAATTTTAGAAAAAGATCAGGCAGGGAGAAAGTTTCAAGCAGATCTAATCTTTTCATTTTTTTTGGCAACATTTTCTTACGTGCTTCATTATATAGCATAATAAATATTTGCTTATCCAAGAATTATGCATTCTCTTTTTTTAAAAAAAAAGATTTTTTATTAAACACACAATAAAACATTGCACATAGTGCAACCATCTTAGCTTTGTCTTTGCCATACATACTAAAATATAACATAAATATCGTATAAACCTTGCTTATTTACATTTTGTCTATTCATTATTTACAAATATAAAGACATACTACTTCTATCTGTATTGCTTTCGAGTTTATCTTATTCACTTTCAGTCTGCTATAATTACATTAATTGCGCTCTACATGGGGATACCCTTGAAAAGCATTCAGAGACTGCAGCTAGTCCAGAATGCGGCCGCGCGAGCGATATTGGGTGCACCGAGGTACACCCACGTTACACCTGTCCTCCGCGAGCTGCACTGGTTACCAATTGGGCTCAGGACGCAATTCAAGGTATTGGTTATTACCTTTAAAGCCCTACATGGCTTAGGGCCAGCGTACCATCGAGACCGCCTACTGCCACATACCTCCCAGCGGCCAGTAAGATCCCACAGATTGGGCCTCCTTCAGATGCCGTCAGCCAGAGAGTGTCAGCTGGCAGGCCCCCGGAGGAGAGCCTTCTCTGTGGCTGCTCCGACTCTTTGGAATCAGCTACCCCCAGAGATCCGGACCATGCCCACTCTCATGGCCTTCAGGAAAGCGGTAAAAACCTGGCTGTTCCGGCAGGCCTGGGGCTGTTGACCTCACTGTTGAGGTCCAGCCCCAATTAGAATGAATGTATGTGGTGTTGCGATTCTAAATCATTTTTTTTTGTAAGCCGCCTGGAGTCCTTCAGGATTGGGCAGCATATAAATTTTATTATTATTATACAATTGTATCACAGCGGCCAGTTGTTTCGCTGGATTTGGCATTGGTTACTAGTCGGGCCCCACCCAGGGGCCTAGGACGTTGTAACGTATTTTCGTAATATGCGTGCAGTTCCAAGCAGTGCGGCTTTTGCATTTGACTGATGGTGATTTTGTCAATTTTTAACTGTTTTAAATGTAATTCCAGTGCTTTTGGAATAGCACCCAGTGTGCCAATTACCACTGGAATTATCACTGCTGGTTTTTGCCATAGTCGTTGAATTTCGATTTTTAAGTCCTGGTATTTTGCGATTTTTTCATGTTCCTTCTCGGCGACCCTGCTATCACCTGGTATTGCGATGTCTATGATTGTGACCTTATTTTTCTCAACCAATGTGATGTCTGGTGTATTATGCGCCAGTATTTTGTCTGTTTATATGCGAAAATCCCACAAGATCTTGACCATCTGATTTTCGGTGACTTTTTCAGGCTGATGTTCCCACCAGTTTGTTGCTGTTTTAATATTATAATTTTTGCACAAATTCCAATGGATCATTTGTGCTACTGAATTGTGCCGCAATTTATAATCAGTCTGCGCAATTTATTATTATTATTATTATTATTATTATTATTATTATTATTATTATTATTATTATTATCATTGTTGTTGTTGTACAATTGTATCACAGCGGCCAGTTGTTTCGCCGGATTTGGCATTGGTTACTAGTCGGGCCCCACCCAGGGGCCTAGGACGTCGTAACGTATTTTCGTAATATGCGTGCAGATCCAAGCAGTGCGGCTTTTTGCATTTGACTGATGGTGATTTTGTCAATTTTTAACTGTTTTAAATGTAATTCCAGTGCTTTTGGAATAGCACCCAGTGTGCCAATTACCACTGGAATTACCACTGCTGGTTTGTGCCATAGTCGTTGAATTTCGATTTTTAAGTCCTGGTATCTTGCGATTTTTTCATGTTCCTTCTCGGCGACCCTGCTATCACCTGGTATTGCAATATCTATGATTGTAACCTTGTTTTTCTCAACCAGTGCGATGTCTGGTCTACTATGCGCCAGTATTTTGTCTGTTTGTATGCGAAAATCCCACAAGATCTTGACCATCTGATTTTCGGTGACTTTTTCAGGCTGATGTTCCCACCAGTTTGTTGCTGTTTTAATATTATAATTTTTGCACAAATTCCAATGGATCATTTGTGCTACTGAATTGTGCCGCAATTTATAATCAGTCTGCGCGATTTATTATTATTATTATTATTATTATTATTATTATTATTATTATTATTAATAATAATGCATGCATGCATGCATGCATGCATGCATACATACATACATACATACATACATACATACATACATACATACTTCTAATTTCCCATTCTATAAATCCTAATCATTTCTTATTTTAGGTCCCTCCTTTCTGTTCCAACCATCGATAAAATTTATTCCAGGTCTTGTAGTATTCTGTTTCACCTTTATTTTTCAATTCCCACATCAATCTATCCATTTCAGAATTTTCCTAATCACTTCCTCTTCTAGTGGAATTTTCCTGTTTTTCCAGTTTTGGGCAAAGACTATTCTTGTTGTTGTTGTTGTAATATGTATTATTAAGTAGGTTACCCCTTTCCTATATTTCTCATTTATAATTCCCAGAATAAATAATTCTGGTTTAAATTCTATTTCCTCTCCATTTAACTCGGTTCCACCACAAAACCGTGGTAGACTAAAGCGCGTGTGACTAAAGCGCGGTGACAAAACCGCACCATCAAAACCGCGCGACAACAGCGTGCCGACAACAGCGCGCCGACAGAAGCGCGCTGTAACATAACCCTAAAAATAACCCTAAACCTAACCCTAAACCTAACGCTAAACCTACCCTAAACCTACCCTAAACCTAACCCTAAACCTAACCCTAAACCTAACCCTAAACCTTACCTTAAGTTAAATCGCGCTTCTGTCTGCGCGCTGTTGTCAGCACGCTGTTGTCGGCGCGCTTTTGACATCACGGTTTTAGTGCTGCGGTGTTGTCGGCGCGCTTTTGACGTTCGTGGTTATGTCGTGCCACAATTTAACTCTGTCAGCCATATGTGAATTTTCCGCAATATTCCTTTGCTTTTCACATGACCACCACATATGGTGGTATGTGCCTGATTTGTGATTGCATTTCCAACATTTTGGTGATAAATTCCTAAACATTTTTGCTAATCTCAGTGGCGGAAGGTGCTAACCTATTAAACATTTTATAATAATGCTCTTTGTTCGGTATTGCCAACGTTATTTTTCTATTTCTTTTCCATAATTCCAAGAATTATGCATTCTCCATGGGCTGTGGCAATTCAGACATCCACCTGTTACTCAAATGCTCACTCGATTTACAAGCAAGGTACTCATCTGACAAAATGCAGATGAAAGGGATAACTATTTGGGCAACTCCAAAGCCTCATCCCTTCATTACCATTTATACAAAAATGTACACATACAAGAATCATAGAATTTTATTTTTTGCAGCCACCACATAGCTTAAGATACTCTTTTTACTGTGGCTAGGTTTAGGTTTATTAGATTTATATGCCGCCCTTCTCCCAAGGACTCAGGGCGGCGTACAACATTAAAAGAAACACATAATACAAAAGTTTTAAAAAATTAAATAGAATATCCCAAACCCAATTAAAATTGACAATGACATTTTTTTTTAAAAAAAATTCAAATTAAAATTAACAGTGATCAATAATTTATTTTGTTTTGTTCAGGCCAGGCTGGTTTGCTGGAAAAGCCAACGTTTTAGGGCACGTCGGAAGAACCGGAGGTCGGGGATTATAAGAAGCTCCGGGGGCAGCTCATTCCAGAGGGAAGGCGCTCCCACAGAGAAGGCTCTCCTCCTGGGGGTCGCTAGCCGACACTGTCTGGCCGACGGCACCCTGAGGAGGCCAACTCTGTGGGATCGCTCTGGACGGTGGGAGGCTACCGGTGGCAGGAGGTGGTCTCGCAGGTACCCTGGGCCTGTAAGGAATGGCAAAAGCAATGAAATTGGCGAAAAAAATTGTAGATCCTTCTACTTAGACTACAGATGGTTATCATACAGTCACATCTCAGGAAAACAAAGTGAGCAAGGCACCCATCAAACAAGTATTCAAAGGCCCTGTGCACAAATTGGAACAACTGTGGTCATCATTATGCACAATCCATTATGTGGGTTAATGGGATTGTAGTAGAGTGGTTTCAAACGTTTATTACGTATCTTACCATTAATTATTGAATATGTCAGGGAGGCACTGTTGAACACTTTACTGTGCCAATCTCTGTCCTGCTTTTCATATTCAAAAAAAAAAAAAATCACATTACCAAAGGCAAATAAAAACTCATGTACACCTCTGCCATGGAGAACCGAGGTGGCGCAGTGGTTAAATGCAGCACTGCAGGCTACTGCTAGATCAGCAGTTCAGCGGTTCAAATCTCACCGGCTCAGGGTTGACT
>NW_028261386.1:128764314-128801814 GCF_051295495.1 Thamnophis sirtalis
ATGGCTGGCCTTCGGAAGTTGTGGGTGCTTCATCACTGGAGGCTTTCAAAAAGAGACCAGATAGTCATTTGTCTAAAATGGTATAGAGTAGACTCTCCTGTTTGAGCAGCGGGTTGGACTAGATGACCTCCAAGCTCCTTTCCAACTCTGTTATTCTGATCATGAACATATCATTACTGCCAAAGGAAAAGAGACGCACTTCTAGTGTTGTCTGCTTTAAAAATTTCTTTAGCAGAATAATTTGCTCTGTATTTCATAAATTGATTAGACTTAGCATGAAACATTCATAGTAATTTTGCACATTCAGTATGTCCAAGTAATAGCTATTATTATCTAGTGAGCCTAGGATTTGATTGTTGAATCTATCTCTTACATCTAGCCATAGCGTGTGCTCACATTTCCAAACCTGTAGCAAAGGTTAGTTGATTTCACCCCCAGACAGGAACGAGGCAAAAGTCAAATTAACTTTTATTTAAATCACTTTCCTCCCATTAGTTGCAGAAACACACACATGCGCTCCCACACACTCTAGCAAGCTTTCTCTCTATTGTTTTACTATCTTTTAAACTATTGGAAGCCACTCTAATTAATGCGTATTAAATTGCAAGAGCAAAGCATTATTGTTTAAATAAAGAAGAATAAATACAAAAAGATTCCAGACAGCGGGATGCTTTAATACTAATGTTGTATACCAGAGTGAAAATAGCAGTAGCAATACACCCCATAGTGCTTTACAGCCCTCTCTAAGCACTTTACAGAGTCAGTATATTGCCCCCAACAATCTGGGTCCTCATTTTACCAACCTGAGAAGAATGGAAGGCTGAGCCGGTCAGAATCAAACTTCATGCTGTGGGTAGAGTCAGCCTGCAATACAGCATTCTAACCACTGTGCCACCACAGTTTCTACAGAAGCAGACATTCAGGCCATCAGATCTAATCTCTACTCCGTTTAAGGATTTTAGAAATGAAATTTGAAATGTAATGACAGGTGGTGTTTTTTTTTTAACTAGGTATAATCCAGTGGTGGGTTTCAAAAATTGTTCGAACCTACTCTGTGGGTGTGGCCTCCTTTGTGGGAGTGGCTTCCCACCCATGTGACCGGATGGGAGTGGCTTTCCCCCCATGTGACCGGATATGAAGATGCCAACAACACTTGTCAGAACCACCTTAAATGACCTCACACACAGCACTAGCATGCAGAAGAATAGGATGTAAACTTGTTTTTTAAAAGGCATCTTTGGTTTGCGTTAAAACAACTTCAACACACGCAATGTTCTGATTGCACCACAAACACAGTAGTCATCCTTACCTTTCACAGAGGCACTGAGTTTTATAAATAGGAGCATGATAGTGTAGAGTAATCATATCCAAGGACCAGTGGTGGGTTTCAAAAAATGTTGGAACCTCTTCTAACCGGTTCGGTAGATTTGACGAACCGGTTCTACCGAATAGGTGCGAACTGGTAGGAACCCACCTCTGGCATAATCCCAGACTATATTAACTTGGCTGTGAAGATAAACATTACCCAACTTTGAAAGATAAATACAACAATGACAATATATTTGATTGGCAACTTAAGAATTTAAGAACACACAATAATGGCAAAACCAACAGCATCTATCCACAACAGAAGTGTAACCAAATTCAAACAAGAATAGTTCCTTGTATGCAATATATTGCATGGCAAGAGAAAAGCAAAAACTTGCATTAAAGTTTTTACGGGTTCTAAATGTTTATAAATACTGCAGATCAGAATATAAAGAAGGGGAAAGTTAGAAATTAAATACGTTACCTATTTATATTTTCCAAGTAATTCCTTGGTTTTCCTTTCTTCTTTTTCCCCTTTCATTTATAAATCACAATAAATAAACAGTCCAGAATTTAATATTAAATTCAAATAAAAACCTTTCTCCCACATTAAAAAAAAACAATTAAATGCCTATCTATTTTTTTCCAACCAAATCTTTCTTTTTCCTTTCATTTATAAATCACAATAAATAAACAGTATAAGATGTATTTTGCAACTGGTGTTGGCAATACTTAATCAACCTTAGGTTCATTACGTTTTAGAAATCATACTGAACACTGATACATCTTTAAAAGTTTAAGTAATCTAAATCATTATAGTTTTAAAAAATGTCTAATTTTTACTGTGCAGGTGCCACTATACTCAGTTATTCCCTGCATTCTATAATGTATCCTTTGCCTTTTATGATGCAGTAAAGGAGGAAGGAAGGAGAGAAGGAGAGAAGAAAGGAGGGAAGGAAGGAGGGAAGGAAGGAGAGAAGGAGAAGAAAGGAGGGAAGGAAGGAGGGAATGTAGGAGAGAAGGAAGGGGGAAGGAAGGAGGAAAGGAAGGAGAGAAGGAGAAAAGAAAGGAGGGAAGGAAGGAAGGAGGGAAGGGGAAGGAGGGAGGGAAGGAAGGAGGGAAGGAAGGGGAGTAGGAGAGAAGAAACAAGGGAAGGAAAGAGGGAGGGAGGGAAGAAGAAGTAGGACCGTTGTAAGATCAGATGGATCTATGGGATCTTAAGAAAGCAATCTTCAAGTATATTGTCAACTGTAGGGAAAAATTGTTATAAATACATATTATTAATAACAGTTATGAGATCATATAATTGCGAATGTATATATGAAATTGATAAAATAAAAAAATAAAAAAATGATGCAGTAAAACAATTAACTGGAGGCGGGGAGAAAATGACTTAATTTTGAGCATCGCGGCAAAGCATTCTTCAACATTTCTAAGATATTGTTTTCACTGTCATATTTAAACTCTTGTTGTTTTTTGCAATCTGCCCTCTGATATGATAAAAGATGCATCAATGATTTCTGTGTTTACAGTCCTTCAAGGACTGCTATCTCAGGCTGGCATTGCCCAGCTCCCAATGCAGCAATGCTGCCTCTACCCACATTCTCTCACCCTGGAAGGCGAGACATGAAAAATAGGTACTTGACACATGTGGCAGAGAGTGATTGCACTTAAACAGAGAAAAGAAAACATTGAAAGAGATATTATATCCTTTCTTCACAGGAGGACACCAATCCCCACTCCTAAATCCAATCTCAAAGAAACACAACATTTCGCATACAATCTCTGCTATATCCAGTCTTCACTGGCCTGTTGATTCTTTAAAATTACCTTACACATTATTTGAAAGAAGACGACAAATAGGACGTATGTCAATCTTTCCTGTACTTGCCCGACGGAGATTCTATGAATTGCTTTTTTAAAAATTCCTGTGTGTCTATTTTACCAGGTAGACCAGACAAGTATTGCCAGATAAGCTAATTCTACTTCATTGAAAAGTTACATTAACAGAATCTTGCAAGTCTGAAAGTACAGATCTCCTTCCATCACCTTTACAACTTAGGGAGGATTTCCCCCAGTGGTGGGATTCAAATAATTTAACAACTGGTTCTCTGCCCTAATGACTCTCTGGGTAGGCGTGGCTTGGTGGTCATGTGATTGGGTGGGTGTGGCCAACTCAAGGTCACTCAGGTCGATGGGCGCTTCGCCTTAGCTGTTACAATGTAACAAGGGTTAACCGGAGAGGCAGTTTCTGTAAGCAGGGCAACAAAGATTAGGCTAGAAACAACACCAGAATGTTTCCTTCCTGCCTTCCTTACAGGATTAGCCCTGTAAAGTGGGGAAAAAACAAAACGAGATTTCTTCCAACAACCGCTTCTCCGAACTGCTTAGAAAGTTACCAACCGGTTCTCCCGAATAGGTGCAAACCGGCTGAATCCCACCACTGATTTCCCACTCCCAAGCCTCTTACCCCACCCATTATGCAGCTGAGAGTTATGCGCTTTCTCCTCCGACCATTCCCTAGGCGCATCTCTTTGACCAGTATCTCACGGGTGTTTCCACCTTATCATTTACAAGGTGTGCAAATCAAAAGGGAGGGGGGGAAAGAGTTTACTTAGAGCAGGGATAATCAACCTTTTTATACCTACCGCCCACTCTTGTATCTCTGTTAGTAGTAAAATTTTCTAACCACCCACCGGTTCCACAGTAATGGTGATTTATAAAGTAGGGAAGTAACTTTACTTTATAAAATTTATAAAGCAGAGTTACAGCAAACCCCTACCGCCCACCATGAAAGCTGGAATGCCCACTAGTGGGCAGTAGGGACCAGGTTGACTACCACTGACCTAGAGCATATCTCTGGGTATTTATTTATTTATTTATTTATTTATTTATTTATTTATTTATTTATTTATTTATTTATCTTGTATGCCGCCCACTCCCGAAGGACTCCGGGCGGCTCACAATAGACAAGGGAAGGGGGAATAAATAGACAAAGACAACACTTTAAAAAAAATGCAACATTCACAGTTTTCACGGGGCTGGATGCTTCACAAGCCCCCCCAGCCTGCTGGAGCAGCCAGGACTTGGTGGCTTTGCGGAAGGCCGGGAGGGTAGTAAGGGTCCAGATCTCCACGGGGAGGTCATTCCAGAGGGCTGGAGCTGCAACAGAGAAGGCTCTCCCCCGGGGAGTCGCCAGCCGACATTGGCTGGCGGATGAAATCCGGAGGAGACCTAACCTGTGAGATCTAATCAGTCTATGGGAGGTAATTGGCAGGAGGCGGTCTCTCAGGTACCCAGGTCCGATGCCATGTAGGGCTTTATAGGTGACGACCAGCACCTTGAAGCGGATCCGGAGACTAATGGGTAGCCAGTGCAGCTCGTGGAGGATAGGTGTGACATGGGTCCCTGGGTGCACCCACAATTGCTCGCGCGGCTGCGCTCTGGACTAACTGAAGTCTTCGAACACTCTTCAAGGCAGCCCCATGTATCATCAGAGGGCAGCAAAATCTGTAAAATGATGGGTGTGACATAATAATGCAAGTTCCCCTCCTTTTATTTGTGTGTGTACTGTGGTGAAACAAGCAAAAGGAAAGGACTGGATCACAATTCTACATATGCTACTTTGCTCATTTTAATGCACCCCATACCGATGCATGTTTGAATAAGGAAGGTAAATATGAGAAATCAAAATATTTTGTATTTCCCCAAAGATCCTTGGTAGTATAGTAATTTGACAATAGTAGTAATATTTTTTAAAAAAAAATATTGACTCAAATAGCTTATTTATCAATAATCGTTTTAATAAAGAAATGGTTAAGAACAGCCAAATTGTGTTTTTGCCTCTCCATCAGAGGTCTGTTGCACTTAAGATCAACTGATCAAGTGATTCCTTTATCACAGTTTCTTGAGAAGAATCTTCTAAAAACAAAAAGGTTTTCAAAGCATGTCATCTCATTTGTCTGTGATGAAGGACTTGCATGATTATGGAGAAAGTAATCCTCAACTTACGACCACAATTGAGCTTAAAATTTAGGTTGCTAGGTGAGACAGTTGTTAAGTGAATTTTGCCCCATTTTATGACCTGCAGCTGTTAAAATAGTAGCACAGCTGCTAAGTGAATCACTGCACCTGTTAAGATAGTAGCACAGTTGTTAAGTGAATCACTGCACCTGTTAAAACAGTAGCACAGCTGCTAAGTGAATCACTGCAGCTGTTAAGATAGCAGCACAGTTGCAAAGTGAATCATTGCAGCTGTTAAGATAGTAGCACAGCTGCTAAGTGAATCACTGCAGCTGTTAAGATAGTAGCACAGTTGCTAAGTGAATCATTGCAGCTGTTAAGATAGTAGCACAGCTGCTAAGTGAATCACTGCAGCTGTTAAGATAGTAGCACAGTTGCTAAGTGAATCACTGCAGCTGTTAAGATAGTAGCACAGTTGCTAAGTGAATCACTGCAGCTGCTAAGACAGTAGCACAGTTGCTAAGTGAATCACTGCAGCTGTTAAGACAGTAGCACAGCTGCAAAGTGAATCACTGCAGCTGTTAAGATAGTAGCACAGTTGTTAAGTGAATCTGGCTTCCCCTATTGACCTTGATTGTCAGAATGTTGCAAAAGGGGATCATATGATCCCAGGTCCAGTGGCGGGTTCCTACCGGTTCACACCTGTTTGGCTGAACCGGTAGTAGCTTGACGGCCTGGGTTGCTGGAACCGGCAGCGACCCGGGCCTGCCACACCCCTGAACTAGTTCTCCCAGTGGTGCCGTAGGTGCTGTAGGTGTCATGTTTTGACTTCTGCGCATGCGCAGAGCAATTTTTGTTGCACCACGCACGCGATGCATCACGTGCCCCTGAGTGAACCGGCAGTAGTGGCTGACAGAACCCACCACAGCCCGGGTCACTGCAGCTGTCATAAATATGGGGACCCAGACCGTGGGGGCAATTTGCTGACTCAATTTGCTAAAAATCTGTAAACTGCTTAGAGAGGGCTGAAAGCCCTATGAAGCGGTAAGTCTAATAAATAGATAGATAGATGATAGATAGATAGATAGATAGATAGATAGATAGATAGATAGATAGATAGATAGATAGATAGATAGATATGAGTCAATTGCCAAGCATCCAGATTTTGATCACATTAGTATGGGGATGCTGCAACGGTTGTGAGTAAAACGGTTGTAAGTCACTTTTTTCAGTGATATTGTCACTTTGAAAAGTCACTAAATTAACTGTTGTAAGTCGAGGACCGCTTGTATAACAATAGTATGATTATAGTAGTCTTAAATACTATATTTAAGTGTTAAGATAGATTACAATATTCTATCAAGAAGGACTAGGAAGATAAAAAAAATACATGTAATTTCTGATAAGAATTGAGTCATCTTTCAAGTCTTGTTCTTTCCTTGTCTAATTTTGTCCATTTACTTTGGGGGACACCGGAATATCAATGATTAATGGCCTTGGTGCTGGAGCAGCACAGTCTTGTAATATAATATGAGAAATCAAAGATCAGGGAGGCTGAATTAAAATATTCTGGATGGCTGCATTACTGTTCTACACAATTAGTAACACCAACGAGAAATCTTTCACATTCCCAATCTGCAGTGGAACCTCTTCATCCAAAGCTTATTATTGCTGGTATATTTTACACACAGACACACATAGACACACACACACGGTATGCCCAAATATGGGAGGGCACATACTGCTTCCCTTTCGCCAAGTTCGAATTCCAGTAAGGGTTTTTATTTGTGCTGATAAATAAATAAAGGGAGAGTAGTATAGATCTATTTCAAGCTATTTAGCTCTCATCAGCTAGCCATAACCTTACTGGGATTCGAACCTGGGCTGTATTACCTATTAGGCAGTTGTATTAGCCACTAGGCCACAGGCTCTCCTCCTTTATCAGCTAAGCCAGGGAAATAGGTGTGTATTTTGTGTCACAACCCCTGGTATGTCCAAATATGGGAGGAAGCCTACTGCTTCCTTTCTCTGTCTATCGGCTCATCGCAAGAGACCATCCAGATAGAAAGCCATTATTTTTACTGTTGCCTTTGTTAAATTTGTGTTGCATTTGTGCTGATAATATATATATATAGTTGTATACACACACACACACACTCCTAAGGTCTCAAAAAATTGAATTAAGAGGCACCCAAGAAGTAGCAGGGAAACCTGTCTCTGAACTCTCATTTTTAATTAATGTAACTGCTAAAACAGAAGAGGGAGCTGAGTTATAGCTCATTCACTTGACAAAGAGCAACTTTCCTCCAGCTTCTATCAGCTCCTGGAAATTGCTAGAGGATACTTTAGCCATGAGAGCCAGTTTGGTGCAGTGGTTAAGCCATGAGGCTAGAAACCAAAAACAAAGAGTGCTAGTCCCACCATTGGCATGGAATCCAGTTGAGTGACCAGGGGCCAGTCACTCTGTTTCAGCTCTAGGAAGGAGGCAATGGCAAACCAATTCTGAAGAACCTTCCCCCCCCCCAAAAAAAGTATATAGGGTCTTGTCCAGCCAGTTTCTGAGAATTAGACATGATTGGACAGAAGGTGGGGAAAGAGTTTAGGTATATGAATCACTAATATGCAATTAGCTTACTTTTCCACGCAAGGGGCTGCCCTTGAAGAGTGTCCAAAGACAACATTAGTCCAGAACGCAGCCACGCGAGTGATTGCGGGTGTACCTAGGTACACCCACGTCACACCTATCCTCCGTGAGCTGCACTGCCTTCCCATTGGTCTCCCGACACACTTCAAAGTGCTAGTCGTTACTTTTAAAGCCCTACATGGTATCGGACCTGGCTACCTGAGAGACCGCCTCCTGCCAATTACCTCCCTAAGGCCTATAAGATCGCACAGATTAGGCCTCCTCCGGATTCCATCTGCCGGTCAATGTCGGCTGGCCACTCCCCGGGGGAGGGCCTTCTCTGTTGCTGCTCCAGCCCTCTGGAACGATCTCCCCGTTGAGATCCGGACCCTCACTACCCTTCCGGCCTTCCGCAAAGCAACCAAGACCTGGCTGTTCTGGCAGACCTGGGGCTGCTGAATTGTCCAGCCCCACCTTCAGTTGTGAATATTGTGTTCTTTTAATGTTGTCTTGTTTTTTTATGTCTCTCCCTCCCCCTTTTTTTATTGTAAGCCGCCCTGAGTCTCTTTGAGAGTGGGCAGCATACAAATTAAATCAATCAATCAATCAATTTATCACAGGACAGGGTTAACATATCAATAAAGGAAAATATTGTCACTCAGGGTTGAAATGAGAGGTCCTTAGTGCTCTCTCAATTTGATTGTTTGGTTGCAAATATTCCTTACGCAAACTAAGTAATATCATCAGAAGAAAACCAAGCTCAAAGAACACCAAGGATCCCTCAGAGTTAATATATAAAATAAATTCCAGATGGGGCATGGATTTGCAGCCTTTTCTCCCTTTTTTGACCTTATTTTTTGCAAACTTTCAGCACATCATATGGGAAAGCACCAGACCAGGGGTGGGTTTCTCCCAGTTCGCACCAGTACGCCAGAACCGGTTCGTGAAATTTAGCGTACCTTTTGGAACCTGTTCCAAAAGGAAAGAAGGAAGGGAGGGAGGGAGGGAGGAAGGGAGGAAGGGGAGAGATACACACAGGAAAGGAAGAGATACACACAAGAAAGGAAGGAAGGAATGGAGGGAGAGGGAGAGAAAAAAGAGAGAAAAAGATAGAAAGAGAAAAAAAGAAAAAGGAAGTGGGAGAGAGAGAAGAAAGAAAGAGGGGAGAGAGACAAAAGGAAGGAAGGAAAGGGAGAGAGAGAGAAAGAAGGAAAAAGAAAGAGAACCTATGACCACAATGGTTCCACCACAAAACCGCGGTAGACAAAAGCGCGCTCGACGAAAGCGCGTACGTGACATCATCACAGCGCGACGAAAACATCGCGCTGTGAGCAGTAAATTTAAAATTAAAGCGAAAACCTTACCCTAACCCCCCCAAACCTAACCCTAAACCTAACCCTTAACCTAACCCTAAACCTAACCCTTAACCTAACCCTAAACCTAACCCTAAACCTAACCCTAAACCTAACCCTAAACCTAACCCTAACCCTTAACCTAACCCTAAACCTAACCCTTACCTTTATGTGAATCGGCTTGCTTTAATTTTATTTTAATTTCAATTTAATTTATTTTTAATTTTTTTCATCGCGCTGCTGATGACGTCAGGTACGCGCTTTCGTCAAGCGCGCTTTTGTCTACCGCGGTTTTGACGGGTCACGACCACAATTGAGCCCAAAATTTTGGTTGCTAAGCAGACTTAGGTGGGCAAATGCCCTGGTGCCAGGAAAACCAGCAGAAGAAGCAGTGCCAGTGACCACCAAGGTAGACCAAGCACAAAGATTCTTCTGAAGTACCAGTCTGTTGGGAGAGGCAGATCTCTCCTTCTATGCTGTATTTTATCTTTTTCTCATATTTTTATTATTGCTATAGGAATTGATCTGGGACTCAGCAAAACATGGTACCAGTTAGTCTCCAAAAGGCAAAAGTGTCAGAGGATATGTAAGTTCACTGTGTTAAGAGAACTACAAGTTCCTACCTGTAGAGGCTGAAAGAATTTGTGACCCAACTGCTTAAAGTCCTACCTGCAGGAAGTGATGCCATTCTCATGGGCTGCGAAACTTTTGCTACAAGGAAGAAAATACCTCCAGATGGCTTTTCCGCCCAGCCTTCATTTTATTACCGCAAACTAAGCTACTAACCCTAGATTCACCTGATTTTTAGTGTGATAGCAGGGAGGATCAAATGCCGGCATGTTGGCCTTTGATCAGGGTTTTATTATTATTATGCTTTATTCTTACACCTCTTTACAGTATTTTACCTTTATAAGATATGTTTTTCCTCTCCTTAAAGGGCATCCTAGAAATATTTTAAAGAAATGAGCCCAGCATCACAAATTCACTTGGGCGAATTTAGCATTTCCATTTGATATTTGTAATTCACAACAGAATCCTTTCTATGTCACCTAACTATTTTAGAACGCCATAAGGAGAAAAGTTCTCTTCAAAGCCAATTCTGACCACTGATAGATAGATAGATAGATAGATAGATAGATAGATAGATAGATAGATAGATAGATAGATAGATAGAGAGATAGAGAGATAGAGAGATAGAGAGATAGAGAGAGGGGGGGGGGCAAATCTCAAAGGTTTTCTTTCAATAAAGAATTTCTCACCAGATATATATATATATATTGTTTCTTTTTAAATATCAGTTGCCTTATCATTAAGCTTCAGAGGTTCTTAAATTGCTTCTTGGAGTTTATTTGTCAAATAACTCAGGGTATAAAAGTGGGACCATAAACATTAATTGAGCAGCCATTAAGCAGGATGGCTATTTGTTTTGGGTTGATCGTGAACATAAAGCTTCATACCCTCTGGTGGGAAACAATTAGACATGATGAGGAACATGCTATTAAATTCTACTCTTACCACCCTTCTGATATCAGTTGAGCTGGGTAAAATAGAAACCAGCTGTAGCCAGTAAGCAGACACCCGTGATGGGAAGTCATATTTTTACTCTCATGTCACAGCCTGTTATGAATGGCATAAAAGTTCTAATGCATTATGCTAATGGCAGTGACTAATGATCGTCATTATCTTCATTTATGCTCATAAAAATATTTCTCCACGGAGTCGGATCATAAATAGAACACTGTTTAAAATGAAACAGTGGGACTTCTTTTAAAGGAAACATGAGATATAAAATCTACTTAAATACCAGAAGTGGGGTGCCTAAATTATTTGATTTTAGTTAGTGTGATGCAGTGGTGGGTTTCAAAAAATTTTGGAACCTACTCTGTGGGTGTGGCCTCCTTTGTGGGAGTGGCTTGCCGGCCATGTGACCTGGTGGGAGTGGCTTGCCGGCCATTCTCTCTCTCTCTCTCTCTCTCTCTCTCTCTCTCTCTCTCTCTCTCTCTCTCTCTCTCTCTCTTTCCTTCCTTTTGTCTTTCTGTCCCTTTTTTCTTTTTTTCTTTCATCTCTCTCTCTCTCACTCTTTCTTTTTTCTTTTTATTTATTCATTTCTTCCTTTCGTTCTCTTTCTCTCTCTGTGTGTGTCAGTCTGTCTGTCTGTCTGTCTGTCTGTCTCTCTCTCTCTCTCTCTCTCTCTCTCTCTCTGTGTGGCAGTGGTGGGTTTCAAAAAATTTTGGAACCTCTTCTGTAGGTGCGGCCTGCTTTCCGGGTCCTCTGGTGGAACCTCTTCTAACCGGTTGGGTAGATTTGACGAACCGGTTCTACCAAATAAGAACCACCTCTGGCGTGATGATAATAAGAGCACTAATTTTGTTTTTAGAAAGGGATCGAAGCGTTCATATTCATCCATGAGCACCCTCCTAGTGCTGAGAGTAAGAAGAGCACAGCTTGCGGAAGAAAACCAATCTGAGTTATAAATCTGACACTGCCAACTTGGAGGTTTCCATTTTCTTTGGCAAGAAACACAGTAAATTTCCTCCTCCGTTTCTGATTCCAGTTATGAATTCTGCTTACTTGACAGGTTCAGAGCACTTCATTATACGCACACCCGGAAGCTCTTAAATGGATGAGGCAGCTATTTGCATCTGATAGAAGTTAAGTGGGACATTAAATTAACGCCAAATAAGTGAGTGCACATTTTGGTGTCATTATGAATGGCTGCAGTGCAGCACGAATGTGTTGATGCTTATGTGCTGACAATTCCTACATTTCCTTGAAACCTCTCCAAGAGTGAGACGTGTAGGAATAAATTGCCACCTTGGAGGATAAAATTAGTAGACGTAAGTCACAATAAGTGTGCACTTGTCTCTCAAAATGTAATAAAAGTAATAGTAATTGCTGGGGGTGGTGGTTTTCCTAGCTTGATGTGAAAGGAGACATACCTTTTACAGTGAGAGGCAATGGCATTGTAGGAAAACGTCAACCACAGGTAAACTGTATGTGTTTAGAAGTTGTGGACAGCAATTACTGAGATAGCACAAATGTAGCATACCAACCAGGGGTGGGTTTCAACCGGTTCGCGGCGGTCCCCGCGAACCGGTTGGTCGGCGAACCCGGAAGTAAGTAACTTCCGGGAACGGCGAAGGGCCCAGCTGCCTGCCCACGCTCCTTACCCGGTTTTGACGAGTTCTGCGCTTCCACGCATGCGTAGGACGCATACAGCGCCTGCGCGATCCTCCAGAAGCAGCTGGAGCATCGCACAGACGCTAGTACGCATACGTGCACCGCGCCCGTGCACGAGGACACCGCCGGCCCCGTTCCAACTGAACCGGTTGGAACGGGGCGAGAAACCCACCCCTGATACCAACCCATGTCTAGCAATGTATTGGGTGAGATTTATCCCAAATTCAACAACAGTGGTGGGTTGCTGCCGTTTTGGCCCGCATAGCGGTGGCGGGAGACTCCACCCACCCACCTGGATGCTTCTGCACATATGGTAGTAACAAAAATGGCAACTTGATTTTGGGTCAGCATGGATAACAACCTCACATTGTCCGAAGCTGGAGGTATAGTCTAGGTGTCCTGCATAGATCCTTTCCTTTCCCAAAACAAATGATGTAAAACGGCAAAGGTTGCTGCATAAATTATGGGAAATTAGAGAAAATGTGTATGCTGCATTTTTTTTTACAGAAAAGTTCTTTGCATGGAATGTGGATTATTTGGGAGTGGAAATATACACTCTGATTTGATTTTAATATACTTATGTGTTCTGACCCCCCTCGTCCCACACCAACACACTCCGAGCCAAAGACAAATTAACAGACAGACAGGTCCTTGGCAGCAAACTGGCACAGACAAGCTTGGGCAGAAATCCAGCACAGATAAGCCATGGCAGCAATCCAGCCTGCCAAGCTCACAATAATGTTCCCCGACATTAGTTCCTGCGTTGACTTCTGCAAAGAGGGGCATGTGCACAAGCAGTCCTTTTATAGTCTGGAGAGGAACCTAATGACCACCAGCTGAGTGCAATTACCTCCTGTACTTGCGCAACTGTTCCTGACGCCTATTAGCTGTTCGGTGCCGAGCATACAGGAACAACTCACTCCTGACGTCAGGAACACACTCCCTTGTCTCCTCCCCACTGGTCCAAGGTTCAGGTGCCTCCTGGTGGCCAACCAGCCTCTCTGTGCCCTGCTCAGAGTCGGAACTCTGTCCAGGGTCCTCCACATTCTCCAGAGCCGACTCACAGGGCCCCTCACTGTCGGAGTCACAACACTTATGGTACATTAGTCATGTAGTAATGAGGAAGAGGACCTTTGTTGAACCATTTATTTTTTAACTCATCCTCAAGCTATTTTCTTTACGGACAGTCCAACCATGTCATTTTTCTAGAGAAGGAAGCATCATATACAGAAGTACCAACCATCATAAGCAGTTGGTTGCTAGGGAGAAACAGAGATCTTTTGCCTTCCCGTTTTGTTGGCTGGCCATAGGACAACATGGAATCCCGGATTAGACTTCGCTTGATCTGGCAGGGATCCCCTCCAGTGGTGGGTTCGTTCGGCCCAGTTCAGCCAAACCAGTAGTGGTATGGTGGCCTGGGTCACTGGAACCGGCAGCAACCCAGGCCTGCCACACCTCCGAACTGGTTCCCCAGACTCTTCTGCCATCGCCGGCATGTTTCTGCGCATGCACAGAACAGTTTTCAGTCAACTGTGCATGTGCAGCAACATGTGGTGGGTGGGTGCATACATGAGCAAAGCGAGCAGTGCACACATAAAACACCCTCTCAGTAAACTGGAAGTAAACTGGTTAGGAACCCACCAATGATCCCCACCTGTTCTGACCCCCTCCTCCATCCAGTAATGAATGCCGAGACAAGCTTAACTGGAATGTCCTTTAATAGCAAGATACCGAAACCTTGGTGGCTGAAAGCCAGGCATAACAAACAGATAAGAGCCTTGGCAGCAACTCAGACAAACTCAGGCAGCAATAAACACAGATAAGGCTTGGCAGCAATCCAGCCTGCCAAGCTCCCAGTACTGTCCTCCGACATTCAATCCTGCATTGACTTCTGCAAAGAGGGCCTTGTGCACAAGTAGTTTTTTATAGTCTGGAGAGGAGCCTAATGACCACCAGCTGAGTACAATCACCTACTGTAATTGTGTAATTGTTCCTGACGCCTAGTAGCTCTTCAATGGCGTGCATCCAGGAACAACTCACTACTGGCCTCTGGCTCACTCTCCCTTGTCTCCTACCAACTGGTCCAAGGCTCAGGTGCCTCCTGGTGGCCAACCAGCCTCTCTGCGCCCTGCTCAGAGTCAGAACCCTGTCCAGGGTCCTCCACATCCTCCAGAGCCAACTCAGAGGGCCCCTCACTGTCAGAGTCTGGTGGCAGCTCCAACAGCACCTGCTGGGCCACAACACCCACCTATAATTTCAGAGCATTGACATTAGACTAGAAATGGGATATTCCTAGAACAGTTCTTGTGAGAGTCCCTACACCAGCCCCATGACTTCTCTTGCCCCTTTGAGTGTAGGAAATAAACGGCTCGTAGAAAGCCAAGCAACAAGTTACTTTAATGGACAAGAAAAATCCCAATAGCCATTCAGTCAATCAGTCATTTTAAAAACTGAGAGTCACAATTGATTAGAGTAAAACAAGTTATAATGTCACTAACAAGCAAAGCTGTAAGTTAAAGCTTAAGAATTTGTGAGGTAAAGATTTAAAAAGTATGATACAATAGGCATAAATAAGGCAACCAAACAATCATTGAGAATAACAGAATAGTAAAAAATTTGATCTGAAAAATGCAAAACCATTATAATACTAAAAGCTAAACAAAAGTTGTAATTAATATTGCATCTATAGAAAATTTTGGGGTGGAAAAATTGAAAGTTGAGACGCCATTAAATTGCACCTGTATACTTACTCATAATCGCTAGACTATGTTAGTAGTATTATCTAAGCTTGTTCAGGTCAACACCCAAATATCTCACACATTTGGAAATAAAATAGTTTTGAAATTATCCCCTTTATGATCAAAGTGCATGCATTTCTGAAAAATGGTCATCCAGCTAAGCTACATTTTCCTGCTCACGTTCTTTTAAAAAGCGCCATCAATATTTGCATAAATACATGAAATAAAAGACAGAGAAGCTAGCAGTTTGTAGTGGGGACCTTTAAACCTCAATTCTGTAAAGCATATATTACTTTTTTCTTCATTAGATTTCCGGTGAGAAAGCTGAAAATATTAAGTACCATGCAATCCACCAGAATTAGATTCCAATTGGCTTCAGCGATTTTCAAAGCCTGTCTGAGATTTTTTAAATGATTTTAAATCACAGTGAAGATGACCAATGAATGCTTATCAAACCAGTGGGAAATGTGTTTTTTTTCCCCCTGAAAGAAGACTGCTGTTTTGGCTGTTAAAGTAACCCAAGCTATTCCAATTACCAAACACTGAATCATAAATTAGATTTATTTGAATATAAAGGTACCTGTTTTCTTTTTATTTTTATTTATGATTATTCCTACAAAAACATTCAAATAATAAAGATATTTCAGGGAAGTTTCTGCCTCTGAAATGAGTTGAAAAGATGTCTCTTTTAGCATTCAGCTAATGCGTGTTGTCTTTTGCTCTCTTTCTTCTGAACATCAATATTCCTGTATTTGTTTCCTCCTTTCCTCCTCCTTCCCCTTTCTTTCCTGTCCTTTCCCTTTGCTTCCCTTCATTTTGTTTCACTGTTTCTTTTCTTTTCCTTCCCTTCCCTTCTTCTTCCCTTCCCCTTTCTTTTGCCTTCCCTTCTCCTTTCTCTTCTCTTCTCCTTTCTCTTCCCTTTCTTGTAGAAAAGACAGGACATGCAAGCCAGCTCTTCAGGGAAGGAAATGTTTATTGCGCCGGTTCAGAATGAATGGTCTGAACAATGAGTGAAAGTCAGGAAATTCCTTCTATAGTTTATCGCTTTCAGCTAAAGCCATTTGTTAGTTTTGGAAACACCCCTCAAGATTTGCCCTTGAGTTACAAAAAGTATGTCTCCAGGAAGTCATAATACATAGGTCAGCCAACGGACAGACATAGCATGTATTTTGAAGAACTAACAATATGTGTCTACCAAACAGATTAACAGCCAAGCCAGCAAATAGGTTAAAATAGATGTTTTGCCTCAGCATATTTCATGTACAGATTTCCTTCTAACCCGTGTCTAACCGCACTATGTCCTAAAAGCAAACCTTGCAATTTCTATATGAATAGTTAAAGCTTAATATTATGAAACCCTAGTCTGGTTCAGGCTTGAGGCCTACCTTGGTTCAGCCTGCCACCTTCCCTTCCCTTCTCCTTCTCCTTCTCCTTCTCCTTCTCCTTCTCCTTCTCCTTCTCCTTCTCCTTTTCTTTTCTTTTCCTTTCCTTTCCTTTCCTTCCCTTCTCCTTCCCCTTCCCTTCCCTTCTCTTATCATTTTATTTCCTTTCCCTCCCTTCCCTTATCCTTTCTTTCCTTTCCTTACCCTTCTCTTCTCCTTTCCCTTCCCTTCTCCTTTCTCTTCTCCTTTCCCTTCCCTTCTCCTTTTCTTTCCCTTCTCTTCCCTTCTCATTTCCCTTCCCTCCCCTTCCATAAACAAGGGTGGAGGATTGTCCTATACCACCCCATGTAAGAGTTTGCAAATGTACTAAGTGGGTGTAATTTCATTCCAATCAAAGAAAGAGCCATCTGGCTCCATTATATGACTGGCTGATTTGATAATAGGCATGAAGAAACAGTTTGCAATATTTAAGCACGCCAGAGGCAGCTAAAAGTTACAATAGTAAGTCCTAACTTTAAGTAGTAGACATAATACTGCCATCAACTAATTATCTCACTCCAGCACTCTTCAGTGGTATTGAGACTGGCTTCCAGGGAGTTGGTTGTGCATTTTAGGAATTAAAGCCCAGTACAGCTGAAGTAAGTCAACTGGGGAAGCATCTTCCTATTTGAATATGTATGAAAGGTTCTGCTGAAATTGCATCAAAACATCTTAGCCCCCTTCTCTAAAATACCTGGGTAGCTAATCCTGAAAACACATCAGGTCCAACATCCAATATCTCAGAGACACAGGTGCTTTTTTGAAAATTCACAAGCAGGATTTACACCCATCTTTGTCCACTGATGATGCTACATAAAGATCATAAATAATTGTCATTGATGATTCAATGAGTGAAAAACAAGATTGTGTATGTAGCAGAATAACAAAAATTGGAGGGGACCTTAAAAGTCCTCTAGTTCAACCCCCTGCACAAGCAGGACCCCTTATACCACTCCAGACAAATGGTTGTCCAATCTCTTCTAAAAAATATCCAGTGATGGAGCACCCACAACTTCTAAAGGCACGCCATTGTTCTCATTGTCAGCAAACTTCTCCTTAGTTCTAAGTTGTTTCTCTCCTTGGTTAATTTCCATCCATCATTTCTTATCCTGCCCTCTGGTGGTTTGGAAATTAGGTTGGCCCATCCCCACCCCTTCTTTGTAGCAGCCTTTCAAATAGTGAAACCTATCATGTCTACCCCAGTTCTTCTTTTCACTAGATCAGACATACCCAGTTTCTGCAACCATTCTTCATATGGGTTGGTGTTGTGACCCAGCAGGAGCCGTTGGAGCTGCCACTAGACTCCAACAGTGAGGGGCCCTATGAGTCGGCTCTGGAGGATGTGGAGGACCCTGGAGTGGGTTCCGACTCTGAGCATGGCGCAGAGAGGCTGGTTGGCCACCAGAAGGCGCCTGAGCCTTGGACCAGTGGGGAGGAGACAAGGGAGTTGTTCCTGGATGCCCGGCACCGAAGAGCTAATAGACGTAAGGAACAGTTACGCAGTTACAAGAGATAATTGCACTCAGCTGGTAGTAATTAGGCTCCTCTCAAGACTATAAAAGGAATGATTGTGCACACGCCCTTTGCAGGAGTCAACGTATTCACTAAAGTTGGAGAACTTTCGTGGCTAGCTTGGCAGGCTGGATTGCTGCCAAGGTTAGTCTGTGCTGGATTGCTGGCAACGTATTGTCTGTGCTGGATTGCTGCCAACATCTTGTCTGTGCTGGCAGGTCCTGTCTGTGTGTTAATAAATCCTTGCAATATCTTTGTCTTGGCGTGCTTTGGTGTAGGACGAGGGGAGTCAGAACAGGTTGGCATCCCCCCACCAATCATATTTGTTCCTCTTCTCTGCACTCTTTTCAGAGTTTCAGCATCTTTTTTATATTGTGGCGACCAACACTGGATGCAATATCCCAGGTATGGTCTCGCCAAGGTATTATAAGGTGGTACTAACATTTCACACGCTCTCAATTCTATTCTTCTATTAATGCAGCCTAGGATTGCATTAGCTGTTTATCATCCCTTTATCTCAGAAGCCTTTCCAAAATGCAAATCGTATTTGCTTATGATTAGAAGACAGGAAGAAAAGGTATATTTGATGAAAAACCAGCAGGCCATTGACTTCAGTATTCTGTTTCTGACCATGACAATAGTTACTTCTACTTGCTATAGGTTGAATACAATCAGATGGGATTGGACCTCATCAATCCTTTGATAGGAGATCACTAGAAAATCTTTGTATCAGTTAGGAGCTGACGTCGTGACAACACAGGAGCTCCAAGATTGCAGTCGATATTTTTGCCACTAGACGGTCCTTTTGGACCTAAACCATTCCGAAGAGACGGTGACAGGGAAGAGTACATCCTGCTGATCTCAGGGATACTGCAAAGTCCCTGATTGATCCAGGAGAATCTCTTTTTGTCAGCGACAGAAGCACAGCCCTTGAAGCTGCTGAAGTTGGGACAGTTCCGGAATGGGAGGAAAACAGAAAGAGAAAGTGTGTCCATCTAGTGAGGAAATCTTATTATAAAAGAGACTACCCCCCCCCAAAAAAAATTAGAGCTAAATTAAATTTGAAAACAGAAGAGAGTAATCAGCAAAATTAAGCTACATTAGACAGTGTGTTATCCTTTTTTATTTTCTTTTACGGATGGAACTTGCAAATGTTTCCTATTCTTTAAGTTGAACAGATTAGTTTTTCTTCTACTACTTTTATATTCTTTTTTTTTTATACCTGTGGATTAAAATCTTTTTCCTTATTTTTATAATGCTGGATTTGATGGGGTTTTTTTTAGCTCCATTTAAGAATTTTGTTTTCTTTAAGCCCAGAATATAAAGAAGATATAAACGGACTAAATTTGACTTAATTTTTTATTATAAGCTTTCATTACATCAACCTGTGTCTTTCCAGGAATAATGCAGTCTTATGTCTCTTGCC
The DNA here is from genome assembly GCF_051295495.1 of Thamnophis sirtalis. Lineage (NCBI taxonomy): Eukaryota > Metazoa > Chordata > Lepidosauria > Squamata > Natricidae > Thamnophis > Thamnophis sirtalis. The sequence goes on from NW_028261386.1 coordinate 128,783,838, forward strand.
ATTTGTGGCATTAGTATTCTGGTTATTTCCTTAGTAAGTTTTGTATGGACTTCTCTTCACAACTTATTGCTTATTGCATATCTTGTATAAGCTCGAAACCCTCCATCTGCTTCTTCGATCAGCTTATCTTTGGTTATCACTAGTGCTTCTGACAAGATTTCTCTCCTTAGTTCCATCAATTCTTCTCTCTTTTCTTCTTCTATACTTTGAAATCTTGGGTAGAGCTCCAGTCCCTCTATCTTCCCTTTCCATATTCCACTCTTTCCATTTTCAACCATGCTCAGTTCACTGCCAGTATCAACAATTTTCTTGTATCTTTGTTTATTTGGCTGGGACAAGTAATGGGAGCTCACCCCATTACATGGTGCTAGGGATTCAAACCACTGAACTGCTGACCTTTCTGATCAACAAGCTCAGTGTCTTAGCCACTGAGCCACTGTGTCCCTTGAAAATAAGAGTATTAGGACAATGTAATATTACTAAAACATCAGGCCACTTGGGTGAGTTGCAATCAGGTGAATTAGAGCTTCAACTTCAAGTCTGAGTCAAAAGCAATATTTATAAATCCTAAACATAATTTCTCCTATTCACCAATTTTGGAGAAAATAAAAACCATATTTTTTTATTTAAAAAATCAGAAAGAATGGGATGAAATATACAGGAATCGACTGCTATCCAAGGGAATTCAGCAGTTGTAGACATGCAGTAAACTTCTTTAAATTCTTTTTGCTTCCACCAAAACTCAAAAGTGACTATCATTTTAACAGTGAATTTGCTCCTTATGGAGAAGAATCTCCCAAATGTCAGGGAAACATGGGAAGAAGACGCAAGAACCGTGCAAAGAACCTTTTGAAATACAGAATTAAATGATTGTTATTTCCCCCAAGAGCAGAAACACATTGTGAAAATTCACCTTGGTTGTTTTTTTAAAAAAAAAACACCAGAAAGTTATGTAAGAAGAGGTACAGATTTTGAAGCTAAATATCCATGTTTCTCATTTTTATAAAGAAAGGAACGTTTTTATACTTTTTTTTTAAATGGGCAGAATTAGATAAGTAACACAGAACAACTTTATTTTAACAGGTTTAACAAAGAGGAAGAGCTTCAATTATTAATAAAGGTCCAGTAAATTGAAAAGGAAACATTTCAGTAAATGCCATAAACTGCGGTACAATTTGATCAATTCTGCTATAAAATCTGGCATTGATGACTAGAAAAAAATCAAAGCTTTATTGAATGTGCAACTGTTGCCTCAGACCAACGTGATTGGAAAGCTTCTGAAATCCCAAACCTGATGATTAAAGGCTACATCCTCAACTCCTTCCTTCCCCAAACTATTTTATAGAGAAATAAATCCTAAAAGGAATGGGGGGGGTTTAACATGAAGTTGTGAAATCTCATGTTCAAAACAAATTAATTTTGACCACATTGAAAAGACCCTGCCTCATAAAGCTACATTTTCATGTAATGGACCTTGAGTTTTAGAATTCAGTCAATTCAATATATTTAAATGGAGGGAGGGAGGGAGGGAGGGAGAGAGAGAGAGAGAGAGAGAAAGAGAGAGTGAGAGAGATGTAGGGATTAAAGTGATACACTAGGAATAGAGAGACGTAGCTTCTTAGGCAATGAAACTGATTGGCTGTCTTTGGGCCAGTCATTCCTCCCAGCCTTCAAAGAGGAAGTTTAAATGCTTCTATCTTACAACACACATAGGATCAATGGTGGCACAGTGGTTAGAGTGCAGCACTGCAGGCTACTTCAGCTAACTGCAGTTCTGCAGTTCGGCTGTTCAAATCTCACCGGCTCAGGGTTGACTCAGCCTTCCATCCTTCTGAGGTGGGTAAAATGAGGACCCGGATTGTTGTTGGGGGCGATATGCTGACTCCGTAAACCGCTTAGAGAGGGCTGAAAGCCCTATGAAGCGGTATATAAGTCTAACTGCTATTGCTATTGCTATTGCTATCAATGTGGTAGATTATGGCCCACAACATCCAGTGAAAGATCCTTCATTCCGCAATGGATTGATTTGGGCTGAAAATAATAATACATGTTCACACAACATACTTTGGAGGATGTTGTGTTTGTAACCCAGTCCATAAATGATTTCATTTGTAGAGCATTACGGCCTATGCCTTGGCACTTATGAATGGAATAGGAAGTGCTTTGTCATTCTTGCTTGGCTGTGGTTGTGAAAGAATAATGAAGGATCCGAAATGTTCATGGAGCTTATTTGTATTGCGCTGCGCAGGTGTGTTTGTGTCACCGATAATTAATGACTGACTGAATCTCATTCCACTGTTTCCACAGGCTGTTGACAACTGTAGAGCAGAAAAAGATGTGACGGCCAACAAATCAAAACATTGTGCTTGTAAAGGTCAAGATGATCTCCTGCTCTTCACCCTTCCGAGAAGGAAACATAGGGAACACGGCACCATCGGTCCACCTACCCACCCCAAGTCGGAGCGGGAAGCGAGAAAGAAATTGTAACAAAGCAAGGCGGGGGGAAACCATAGAACAATAAATCTTTTGGAAGTGTTGAAAAAAAAAATGAAGTGCTTGTGAATCAATCTTAGTGGGGAGAGTTCTTATTGCCCAGGACCAATAATACTCTAAATAAGATTGATCCAGTGTACGGTCTTGATTAATGGACAAAGAACTCCCTGTGATATTTCACATGTGACGGCTTTGGTTTAATGAATGCACTGCAAGACAATGATGTCATTTAAATCCCGCACATTTCCTAGTAATTAAGGATTTTACTTAAGGAAAGAAAATAGTACCAACTCCTTCCTTAGAAAAACTCTTATAATAAGCAGAACCTGGGTTTATATCCAGCGAGGGGAGGTGGGTATTTGCGTACCCTATTTCAGTGCAAGGTGTTCAGATCCTGCTTATGAGCTTCCAGCAACATCTGGTGGCTGGCTGCCTTCAATGAGAGGATTTTGACCAGCTGTAAAACATAGAATAATAGAGTTGCAAGGGACCTTGGAGATCTTCTAGTCCATCCCCCTCAGTGGTGGGTTTCAAAAATTGTTCAAACCTACTCTGTGGGTGTGGCCTCCTTTGTGGGAGTGGCTTGCTGCCCAAGTGACCGGATATGAAGATGCCGACGACACTTGTCAGAACCACCTTAAATTACCTCACACACAGCACTGGTATGCATCAGAATAGGATGTAAACTTGTTTTTTAAAAGGCATCTTTGGTTTGCGTTAAAACAACTTCAACACACGCAATGTTCTGATTGCACCACAAACACAGTAGTCATCCTTACCTTTCACAGAGGCACTGAGTGTTATAAATATGAGCATGATAGTGTAGAATAATCATATCCAAGGACCAGTGGTGGGTTTCAAAAAAGTTTGGAACCTCTTCTGTAGGTGTGGCCTGCTTTCCGGGTCCACTGGTGGAACCTCTTCTAACCGGTTCGGTAGATTTGATGAACCGGTTCTACCGAATAGGTGTGAACTGGTAGAAACCCACCTCTGATCCCCCTGCTCAAGCAGGGGACCCTATACCATTTCAGATAAATGGCTTTTTGAAAGCCTCCAGTGATGGAGCTCCTACAACTTCTGAAGGCAAGTTGTTTGATTGGTTGATTGCTCTCACCGTTAGGAAATTTCTCCTTAGTTCTAGGTTGCTTCTCTCCTTGGTTAGTTTCCAGACATTGTTTCTCATCTTTTGGTGCTTTGGAAAATAGTTTGAAACACACACACACCCTTCATCTTTGTAGGAGCCCCTCAAATATTGAAACACTGCTCTCCGGTCGCCCCTAGACCTTATTTTCATTAGACTAGACACACCCAGTTCCCGCAACTGTTCTTCACATGTTTTAGTCTCCAGTCTCATGATCATCTTTGTGGCTCTTCTCTGCACTCCTTTCAGAGTCTCAACATCTTTTTTTATAGTGTAGTGAATCTTTTGATTTTCGCCCTTCCATGAAAGAAATGCAGAGAACACAACACCATTGGTCCACCTACCCACAAAGTTGGAGTAACAAGTTGAATCATAAGTGTAAAGTCCTAACCCATGTCCTGCTTCTAATGTGACAGATTTATCTATCAGTAATGGTAATTTCATTTATGTAGATTACTCTATAATAAATACACCTGTCTTACCTAATCCTAAAATGATTGCTTCAACTAGGAATATCTATTCATTTGCTTGCTTTTTGATTCAAAGCCTATAGAGCAGTGTTTGTCAACCTTGGCAACTTGAAGATGGCTGGACTTCAAGTCCCAGAATTCCCCAGCGAATGCTGGCTGGGGAATTCTGGGAGTTGAAGTCCGGACAGCTTCAAGTTGCCAAGGTTGAGAAACATTGCTATAGAGTGTTTGAAGCTCCATTGAAGAGAATGAAAGCTACTTCTGAGTAGATATCATGGCCCTGCACTATAAAAAGCTCTCTTTAGCTATAATTCCATATCCATTTTCCTGAGTATAAAACTTTTTATTTTTCTAAGACCAATAAAATCTGATCAATCGTGTAATATTTCACAAGTCTGGAAATGTTGTACAGAGCCTTGTGGACATAAAAAGAATTCAATGATTGAATGTTTAGGGCAAATGACATCCGAATTTGATTTGAAAACTGATTTACAAGAGATGAAAATATTTAAAGGCATTACAACGCAACAGCGTATGTTTCCTTGCTATATTCAAATGTTACAAAGACGGGAAAACTCTTGATATACTAATTTAGCAGGTCCAAAGAGAAATGCATTCATATTTCTAGGCGTGCATAATTTAATGACAACTTAACTCCTGTACACAGTAATTACAATTTCGAACTAGCCAATTTGACTTGTACTGCATTCCTGCATTAGATTTCTAATTAATTTATAAGTCGGACTGTCGGTTTTGTCTTCATAACATCAGCACCTTTTCTTGGACAAAATAAGAGGGTCAAACTACAGATGACCCCCCCCCCCAAAAAAAAACAACAACACAGTTTTGCTGGAAGGAAGGCACATCTCCATTTGGGTGAGGGCAGGAGAAAGATGCCCTTTTGCTGATATCTGTCGAGTCCGTGAAGTTTTTAAAACAAAACAATTGATCGAAACATAAAGTAGTCTCCTAGTTCTGCTGTTATTTTAGTTCAGAAACGATGGAATCAGGACTGGCTTAATTGCAGCCTTTGGCCATCAGATTTTGGAAGTGTGATCTTGGAAGGCCAAGGGAGCAAGGAAAGAAGAATTCTAATGCTAATTTCTTAACATTAGAAATTAAATGGCTATGTTAAAAAGTGTGCTTAGTATTGGGCATTGCGATTTTCGGGATAAAACAGCAACAAAAAGCCTCAAGGTTCCTAAGGGATTATTTTTTTTCCAAATTATTTCTCCTATAAAGTTCCTCTCTTATTTGTTCTCCCCTCCCCTCCCCCAATGGATCTGCAGGCAAAATAGAAATGGGTAGTATTTTTGGTCTGAAAGCATCAGAGGTGGGTTTTGCCGCTTCGGCCCGGATTGGGCGAACTAGTAGTGGTGGCAGTGGGAGGTTCCGCACACCCGCCCGGATGCTTCTGTGCATGTGCTGAAATGTCTCGCACAAGCGAACCAGTAGTAAAAAATATGGAAACCCACCAGTGGTGGGATTCAAATAATTTAACAACCGGTTCTCTGCCCTAATGACTATCTAGGTAGGTTGGGCTCGGTGGTCATGTGACTGGGTGGGCGTGGCCAACTCAACCTCACTCAGGTCGATGGGCGCTTCGCTTTAGCCAAGGTGGCGCAGTGGTTAAATGCAGCACTGCAGGCTACTGCTAGATCAGCAGGTCAGCGGTTCAAATCTCACCGGCTCAGGGTTGACTCAGCCTTCCATCCTTCCGAGGTGGGTAAAATGAGGACCCAGATTGTTGGGGGCAATATGCTGACTCTCTGTAAACCGCTTAGAGAGGCCTGAAAGGCCTATGAAGCGGTATATAAGTCTACTGCTATTGCTATTGCTATTAGCTGTTACAATGTAATAAAGGTTAACCGGCGAGGAAGTTTCTGTAAGCAAGTCAATAAAGATGAGGCTAGAAACAACACCAGAATGTTTCCTTCCTGCCTTCCTTACAGGATCAGCCCTGTAAAGTGGAAAAAAAACAAAAGGAGATTTAGCAATAGCAATAGCAATAGCAGTTAGACTTATATACCGCTTCATAGGGCTTTCAGCCCTCTCTAAGCGGTTTACAGAGTCAGCATATCACCCCCACAGTCTGGGTCCTCATTTCACCCACCTCGGAAGGATGGAAGGCTGAGTCAACCCTGAGCCAGTGAGATTTGAACCGCCGAACTGCAGATAACAGTCAGCTGAAGTGGCCTGCAGTACTGCCCCCTAACCACTGCGCCACCTCGGCTGTTGTTTCTTCCAACAATCGGTTCTCTGAACTACTTAGAAAGTTACCAACCGGTTCTCCCGAATAGGTGCGAACTGGCTGAATCCCACCACTGAAACCCGCCGCTGGAAAGCATACTTGGAGTTTCCAACCAAGAGTAAAGCTTCATAAGGTTATTCTGTGCCTATATAAGAGTGGGTCACTTCTCTGGTTTTTATTTTCATTTTTAATAACGACCAATAATAAGCATGCTGCCTTTTCATACTCCCACCCGAACCTCAGGGTTTTCTTCCCCCAAATGCATGGATATATGTTGACAAAGATTCTCAGTCATCCAGATCGAGTTGCTGGGAAGATGAGTCCCAGCAACTGGACTGTCTTTTCTTGTTTTGGTTTGAAACGTTTCATTGTTTCTGAAGAAGCTACTTGGATAAGCATTTCAAACACACACAAAAATAGAGTAATAAACATGATTTTCAAATCCTCTTGATCCTGATCCCATCAAGGGAAGACTGCAACCTAGAATCAGACAGGAAGAAATTTATTCTCCCTAATTGATCAAAGTGACCAAATCCTCACTACGAATAACCTAAGCTACAAAACGTTGGCATTGAGCAAATGACGAAAATTACAACCCTTTGCCTCCATTTCCGTAATTTGTATAATGAGATAAACTGGCACAAATGATCTGATTAGTGAGATTTGCATAATGGCATTATCACCAAAGTGACATAATAAGACATAATTTGCCTCATTTGGTTAATGCATACATTATGCAAATGTCCTAATCACCATGCTCACCTGTTGTGGCCCAGCAGGAGCCGTTGAAGCTGCCACCAGACTCCGACAGCGAGGGGCCCTATGAGTCGGCTTTGGAGGATGTGGAGGACCCTGGACAGGGTTCCGACTCCGAGCAGGGTGCAGAGAGGCTGGTTGACCACCAGGAGGTGCCTGAGCCTTGGACCAGTGGGGAGGAGACAAGGGAGTGTGATCCTGAAGTCATGCATTGGAGCAGTGGGGAGGAGCCAAGGGAGTTGTTCCTGGATGCCCAGCAACGAAGAGCTAATAGGTGTAAGGAACAGTTATGCAGTTACAGGAGATAATTGCACTCAGCTGGTGGTACTTAGGTTCCTCTCAAGACTATAAAAGGAATGATTGTGCACACACCCCTTTGCAGGAGTCAACGTATTCACTAAAGTTGGAGAACTTTTGTGGCTAGCTTGGCAGGCTGGATTGCTGCCAAGGCTTGTCTGTGCTGGATTGCTGCCAAGGCCTGGACTGTGCTGGATTGCTGCCAAGGGCCTGTCTGTCTGTTAATAAATTCCTTGAAGTATCTTTGTCTTGCCGTGCTTTGGTGTAGGACGAGGGGGGTCAGAACACTCACCTAATTTCAGATTTAATGGACAGTCTTGAATAACAGACACACTGTCCCCTGAATGAGTCTCTTAAAACACGCAATCATTTCAAATGTTTCACTGAAATAAAACAATCAGAAAAACCTTTTGAAAGCCAAGAGAAATCTGAATTATTTTTTTTACCGATTTAAACCTTCCCATGCCCTATGCATACTTGCCACTCACAGAATAGGTTAATTTTGGGAAGATCTCTCTGTGCTGTTTGCAAGTATTTTTTTTCCCAGGAAATATTGGCATCAGGCAGAAACATCTGTTGTGTTCAAAGTTTCAAAGTTTAATGAATTTATATGCCGCCCAATCCCGAAGGACTCTGGGCGGCTTACATAAAAACAACTCTAAAAGAATACTAAAAAAATTTAAAATAGAGAGACAAAGCCAGTTAAAAAGACTTGTGAAAGAAATGTTTTAGCTTTGGAAGAAGTAGGATACTAAAGCTTGTTGTACAGTGCTCCAGTGACGTGCGGTGAGGTTTATGTCTGGTGAGGCAGTCCTCTCCCCCGACACCCCACTGACTAAAGCATTTTCTTTCGCCCGCCTCTACTCTCGCCCGCTTAGAGCTCAGATGGACTGTCACGAGCTCAGGCGGGCTGCCGCGAGCACAGGTGGGCGAAAGAAAGTGCTTTAGTCAGTGGGGTGTCGGGGGAGAGGAGAGAATGCCTGAGCATTGCATTTATTAAAGAAAAAAAGGGGAAAAAAGGAAATTTGAAGGAAAAGAGGGAGCGTGGGATGGGGGCATCGGAAATGGAGAAAGAGAGGAGGAAGAGGGAGCGCGACACTGCAGCTTTAAACAGAATGACAGAGTTGAAGCCTCTAAAAAATACGCCCTCTACTATGAGGCAGGAGAACTGCGTGCCTCAACTACCTCGGGATTTTTTAGGCTTTTAACCCTCGCTTAACTCTGCTCGAGCGCCTAAAAAGTCAGACTAGATGAGGCCTGCAGTTCCCCTGCCTCATAGTAGAGGGCGCTTTTTAAGAGGCTTTTTTTAAACAGGCAGTCATTCACGGTGTGGCAGCAGCTAGCTAGCCTAACCTCAGCACTCGCCTTTTCTCGTTTACCTTTCCTTTTCCTTTTCATGATTGACAGTGGTGAGGCTGTGCCTCCCGTGCCTCCCCTGGCTGCACGTCACTGCAATGCTCATATTTTATTTCTACCCAGAGAATAAACGGTATACGTTAAATTCCCAGGCATCCAAACTTGTCACCTCTCCTTGAATTAAATTGCTCAGTGAAAAACTTTGGTCAATTATATTTTGGCTAGTTACCTGCAAGTTCTCCATCCTACTATGGCTGCCTCACCAGCCATAAACCTCACCGCACGTCACTGGAGCATTGTACAGCAAGCTTTAGTATCCTACTTATTCCAAAGCTAAAACATTTCTTTCACAAGTCTTTTTAACTTGCTTTGTCTCTCTATTTTAAATTTTTTAGTATTCTTTTAGAGTTGTTTTTATGTAAGCCGCCCAGAGTCCTTCGGGATTGGGCGGCATATAAATTCATTAAACTTTGAAACTTTGAACACAACAGATGTTTCTGCCTGATGCCAATATTTCCTGCCCTAGAAAACTCAAAGAAAACAATACCCACTTATTGACCTGAAAGCTTATTTACTGAAAAGCAACCGTTATAAATAAAACTGCAGTTTTATGAAGATATATATGGTAGTCATTATAATCTGATTAGGCCAAAGGCCGTGACAAAAATAAACAACCCCCAAAATACTGGTGGTAGTAGACACACGACAGACAAGATGAATATACAAACATTTTTTTTATCATCGTTATCTCTTCTCCCAACGTAGTAGGTAGACGCCAACAGAAATGGAATAACAAAGAAGCTAAAGTTGGAAATATTATTATGTTCAGGGGGGAGGTGGGAGTTGGCCCTCTGGGAGGTATTTTGAAACATCAGAAAAGCTTACAAAATGGAAAACAACATCTCAAACAACTCATAAAATGAACTGATAGAGGTAACCTTCAACAGTTGCTTGGCAAACGCTCGAAGTTGAAGTTGACCTACCGTGGGGCTACTTATGATCTGGATTCGGCGTTCCAACAGTCTGTCCTTGGCATGTATGGTGGTTTGTGTATGGTCATGTGACCACATTTTACTATAGTTTTGCACTTCCAGTTTTTGGCAGACCCACCGCCATAACGGTGGTGGGTTCTGGATCCCGTTCCAACCGGTACGGTTGGATCGAGACCGGCGGCGTCCACATGTGCGTAATGTGTGCATGCATCTTGCCATCCAGCGACGCCTCCGCGAGCCTCCGTGATGCTCCAGCTGCTTGGCAGAGCATCGCGCGGGCGCTGTATGCACTGTGCACATGCGCGGAAGCGCTAAAGACTTTAAAGCCAGGTAAGGAGTGCAGACAGGTGGGCCCTCCGGAGCACCGTACCGGAGCGGTACCCGGTGCTCTGGGCAGGCTTCGGTACACCCGTACTGGGGTGTACCGCCTGCAACCCACCAGTGCTCCATAACGAACCAACAACCACAAGTTCATTTAACGACTCTGGTGATTCACTTAACAACAACCGCCTTCTGCCGATTACCTCCCTACGACCTATAAGATCCCATAGATTAGGCCTCCTCCGTATCCCATCGGCCAGCCAATGCCGGCTGGCAACTACAAGGAGGAGGGCCTTCTCAGCAGTAGCCCCGACCCTTTGGAACGAGCTCCCCGTGGAGATTCGTACCCTCTCCACCGTCCAAGCCTTCCGCACAGCCTTGAAGAACTGGCTCGCCCGTCAGGCCTGGGGATAAGGACCGCTACCCCGCCCGAATGATGAATGAATGTTGTTCACTATTTTATTATATGTTGTCGTTTTTAATGTTGTATTCTCCCCCTCCCTGGTTTTTCTGTGAGCCGCCCTGAGTCCCCTCAGGGAAAAGGGCGGCATACAAATGTTAATAAAACCAAACCAAAACCAACTGCGAAAAAGGTCGTAAAATCAAGTTGGTCATGTGATGAATCCCTTTTATGACTGCTATGTCTTATGACCGTGATGTTTATTGCGGTCATGGTGATAAGTCAAGGACTATCAGTAGGGAGAAAGAAATGCTACAAGCTCTAAATATCTTTTACTTCAGGGAAATACAAATCATGAACATTCTAGAACTGTGAGATAAATTTAATAGCCAAGACTCACGGGAGAAGAGAAATGGAAATTTGGAAAGGGAAGGGAATAGCCTGATGGCTGGAAATCTAAGGAGGAACACTCCTATTAGAATGTGAGGGGGAAAAAATATGATGCTTTGTTGCCCCTTGAACTATATTCTTTCTGGGAATCCCTGTGATAAAGGTAGTAAACGTTTCCTCTCTCCAGTCATGTCTGACTCTAGGGGAGTGGTGCTCATCTCTGTTTCTTAGCTGAGGGAACCAGCTTTGTCCAAAAAACCTTCTGTAGCCATGTGTCCAGCGTAACTATATGCCAAGGCAGCTGCAACACTTGTACCAGTGGTGGGAATCAAATAATTTAACAACCGGTTCTCTGCCCTAATGACCAGCTGGGTAGGTGTGGCTCTGTGGTCAGGTGACCATGTGGGCGTGGCCAACTCAACCTCACTCAGGTCGATGGGCGCTTCGCCTTAGCTGTTTCAATGTAATAAGGGTTAACCGGAGACACAATTTCTGTAATCAATAAAGATTAGGCTAGAAACAACACCAGAATGTTTCCTTCCTGCCTTCCTTACAGGATTAGCCCTGTAAAGTGGAAAAAAACAAAATGAGATTTCTTCCAACAACCGGTTCTCCGAACTGCTTGGAAAGTTAACAACCAGTTCTCCCGAGTAGGTGCGAACTGGCTGAATCCCACCACTGACTTTTACTGAAGTGGTACCTATTAATCTATTTGCATTAGCATTCTTTTGAACTGTTAGGTGCTGGGGTAACTAACGGAAACTCACGCCATCGTGAAGTGCTTGGGTCTTGAACCCAGGCTCTCGGCTTTCCAGCTGACAACCTCAGCATCTTTATTCATTTATTTATTAAATTTACATTGCCGCCTATTAGCCCATGGCAATTCAAAGCGGCTTACATCATTTAAAACCACATTTAAAAAAAACAATAAAACTAATCGAAGAATGAGATAAATTAATATAATAAAATCAGCCCACCCCCACCCCTTACCCCAGTGACAGCAGATCACACAAGCCATTTAATGGACTCTATCCCACTCTGGGTTCCCCAGGCCAGCTGGCAGAAACAGATCTTCAACGCCTTCTGGGAGATTATTAGAGTGGGGGGCCATTCTAATCTCTGGGGGAATGGTGTTTCAGAGAGAGGGAGCCACAATGGAGAAGGACCTTCTTCTGGGTCCTACCAGGTGGGTTCCACCACAAAACCGTGTTTGACTAAAGCGCGCTCGACAAAACCGCATAGCTGATGTCATCACAGGGCACGCTGTAAACGCTAAACCTAAAATTAACCCCTAAACCTAAACCTAACCCCCCTAAACCTAATCCTAAACCTAACCCTAAACCTAACCCTAACCCTTAACCTAACCCTAAAACTAATCCTAACCCTTAACCTAACCCTAAACCTAACCCTAACCTTTAACCTAACCCTAAACCTAACCCTTACCTTAACTTGAATCGGCTTGCTTTTAAAGCGCTATTTAAAGCCCCCTTCTTTCTCCGCGCTCGCTGTTGTCGCCCTGTTGATGACGTCAGCGATGCGATTTAATCGGGCGCACTTTAGTCGAGCGCCGTTTTGTCGTGCCACGTACCAGGTGTATCTCCCTCAGGGATGGGATCTGCAGCATTCCCTGCAGAAGGCTCCGCCCACCCGCCCGGACTCTTCTGCGCATGTGCAGAAGCGTTGCGCGCGAGGACGAACGAACCGGTAGTAAACCGGTTAGCAATCCACCACTGCCCCTATGATATTTTTAGCATATCTCTCAGGCTCCCGTTATTTCAATCATAATCTCACTGCTCTTCTCTAAGGTACTTACTTGGAAACATAGATCTGAGATAAGCTCACCGTTCTTGCCAGGATGTTATTTGTATTTTTTCCCCTTAACAAGTAGGAGACTTAGATCTTATTCTGCAAAGATGACAGACAGGGGGGGAAAAAACTAAGGGTGCTTTATAACTGATGCTCTTGTTGTCTCTCAGGTGGCATCGAATTAAAGTGGGTGGGCTTAAAAAGAAGAACTGTCCAGGCCACACAGTCTCCAATATTTTGACTAATAATGCTATGTTCCCAAAGACATTTTTGGAAGAAATGGTTGTCATTGCTCATTGCTCCTCTAATGAGGAGAAAGGGGGAGAAATTATGAAACGCTCTACGGAGAGGGAGAGGAAAGAGCAGATCTGGTTCTGGCTAACACCTTTCACCCTGTTGCTAGAAGAACATTCTCATTAAGGTAGAAGAGACAACCATAATTGTATCAAGGGTAAATTAGGGCAGGGAGACATCCAGGCTGAGAGTAGATTGTACTATATCTGCAAGTGGAGAGTCAACCTCTTTTTGCCAAGAGAAACACCCCATCCGAATAACGATGTATCACAAATCTGACATAGGGAAAAGTAAATGGAAGGATATTGTGAGGCAAGGGGGGGCGGTGGGAGGAGGACTGGAGCTGTGAGGAGCCTCACCGTCACTCTGTTCAGAGCCTGTCACACTGATGTTATCATGAGAATCTTTTATTTCCAGGAGGTGAACAAGAAAAGCATCACTTTAATTGGAAAGGAGACTAATTCCTTCCCTTGGTTCTAGAGAAGGAAAAGGCTCAATGCTTCCTGTTTTCTGAACCAGACAAAAGGCTGAGCACACCTCCTTCTCAGTCATTTGCCACACAATGCTGGAGCCTTTGGGGGGGGGGGCGGCTTAGTCAGCATCACAAGATTTTTCAACATAGATTACTGTTCTGACCCCCTCCTCCGTCCAGTAGCGAAAACCAAGACGAGCTTAATTAGAGTGTACTTTAATAACAAGACTAGAATCTTGGTGGCTGAAAGCCAAGCAAACAAACAGATAAGGACCTTGGCAGCAATTCAGACAAACCTTGGCAGCAATCCAGCCTGCCAAGTTAGTTACGTTCTCTTTAGTCAATGCGTTGACTTCTGCAAGAAGGGTGTGTCACAAGCAGTCTTTTTTATAGTCTGGAGAGGAGCCTAATGACCATCAGCTGAGTGCAATTACCTCCTGTAACTGCGCAACTGTTCCTGACGCCTATTAGCTCTTCGATGGCATGCATCCAGGAACAACTCACTGCTGGCTTCTGGATCACTCTCCCTTGTCTCCTCCCCACTGGTCCAAGGCTCAGGCGCCACCTGGTGGCCAACCAGTCTCTCTGCGCCCTGCTCAGAGTCGGAACCCTGTCCAGGGTCCTCCACAACCTCCAGAGCCAACTCAGAAGGCCCCTCGCTGTTGGAGTCTGGTGGCAGCTCCAACGGCACCTGCTGGGCCACAACAGATTACTAAAACTTTAAACTATCTCATATGATTCTGGACAGGAATAAACCCAAAAAACCCAGGGGGGAAAAATCTTGTGTGGAATGTTCCAGGGATGTCACTGTTCCCATATGAGAGGAGTGCAAAACATTTTTTAAGAGGAGCATCAGAGGTGGCATTCAGCCAGTTCTGACAGTTTCTAGAGAACCGGTAGCGGAAATTTTGAGCAGTTCAAAGAATCAGCAAATAGGCTGGCCCCGCCCTCCGCTGCCTCCCAGCTGATCTTCTTTTGTTGCCCTGAACAGGAGAACAAAGATGGAAAGCAGCTTAGCGGGGTCGGGAGGGAATGGTGATTTTGCAGTAACCTTCCCCCAGGAGTGGGGAGGGAATGGGGACTTTGCAGTATCCTTCCCCTGCCATGTCCACAAAGCCAAACCATTCCTACAAAGCCACACCCACAGAACCCAGAGGTGGGTTCCTACCAGTTCGCACCTATTCGGTAGAACCGGTTCGTCAAATCTACCGAACCGGTTAGAAGAGGTTCCACCAGTGGACCCGGAAAGCAGGCCACACCTACAGAAGAGGTTCCAGAATTCTTTGAAACCCACCACTGGTCCTTGGATATGATTATTCTACACTATCATGCTCATATTTATAAAACTCAGTGCCTCTGTGAAAGGTAAGGATGACTACTGCGTTTGTGGTGCAATCAGAACATTGCGTGTGTTGAAGTTGTTTTAACGCAAACCAAAGATGCCTTTTAAAAAACAAGTTTACATCCTATTCTTATGCATGCCAGTGCTGTGTGTGAGGTAATTTAAGGTGGTTCTGACAAGTGTCGTTGGCATCTTCATATCCGGTCACATGAGCGGCAAGCCACTCCCATCCGGTCACATGGGTGGCAAGCCACGCCCACAAAGGAGGCCACACCCACAGAGAAGGTTCGAACAATTTTTGAAACCCACCACTGACAGAACCGGTAGTAAAATTTTTGAATCCCACCACTGAGGGGCATGCTAATGACATGTCAATCTTTTTAGCAGAAAACTTTGGCAACACAATGGCCAAACTCTGGTCTTAAGAAAAGGAAGAAATAAAAAACATGCACTCAAAACAGAATCCTCCAGAGAAACACGATTACACTTTTTTCTGCAAATCCACATATCTGTAAATACTATTGTTTTGTTTGCACTGATTTCAAAAGCAGTTCCACTAAGGCTTTACTAGAGAGAAAAGACACAAAAAATAATTTGTTAGTGAATTTCTAGGGCAGCCTAGTTATTTATTACTCTGGGGTTACGGAGAGTTATTAGTAACATTATAGTTATTCTGCTGGCACTTCTTAAATATGCATGTTTATTTTTTAAAAAGAAAAGTATTATTTTATTTGTGTATTAATGCCCATCTCCACAACAAGGCAACTCTGGATGGCTTACATGGAGTAAAAGAATAAATATTTTTTTAAAAATTTAAAGGATATAAAAATTAGAACCAAGTAGATAGATAGCCCAGGGGATATGATCTTCTTATCCCATTAACCATGGTGGTGAGAATGCTCTTTGGGGCTTCAGATCAACTGGCAAAACCAAGTTTTGATATCCTTCTGGAAGATTGTTTTAAAAAGAAAATCTTTAAATCCTAAAAATCCTAAAACTTTCATTCCCCCTCCCCCCCCCCCAAATTAACCCCCTAATCGTTAGACATGTACAAAACTCTGTCACAATACAAAATATTTTGAGCTCAAAATAAAAAGTGGTTTAAGTTCAAAGCCGACTGATTTTCAAATTTAGAAAATTTACTGTTTGAGCAATACAATTCAATTAGAGCCAAGGTGGCGCAGTGGTTAAATGCAGCACTGCAGGCTACTGCTAGATCAGCAGGTCAGCGGTTCAAATCTCACCGGCTCAGGGTTGACTCAGCCTTCCATCCTTCCGAGGTGGGTAAAATGAGGACCCAGATTGTTGGGGGCAATATGCTGACTCTCTGTAAACCGCTTAGAGAGGCCTGAAAGGCCTATGAAGCGGTATATAAGTCTACTGCTATTGCTATTGCTATTGCTATTGAACGCAAGATTTCTGTTTCACAAAGCATTTCAAGTTCAAAACACATTAAATATAACATTTTTGGCTCATCGTTTTAAATGAACACATAAAACTTAGAGGTTATTATGGTAAGGATAGGAAGAATTAATCATGATGGATCTTATTCAGAGAACAATTATAGGTTTATGGCAGCCTGACAAATGTAGTTAATTGGTTAATGGAGATAATATAAAATTGTAAAACAAAATATTGTTTTTATAACAATCCATTTTATAATCATCTGTCTGGCAGGGCCATTGCCTAATTTTTGTCCGTTTTGATGGCATATTTATTTGATCAGTTGTTTAACAAAATCTGCTTTCATTTTGCCTTTTTTATTTGTGGTTTCTTGGTTTGTTAGTCATTTTCCCCTTCGCTCCTGACACCGAAACATATGTTCTGAAATAAAAAAAAAACATTACTCCTAACATTTACAAGAGCTAGGTACTAAGCTCATTTGATTTAACAATAAAGTTGGTTGTTTGGGGAGCTGTAACTTCTTTGTAAATGGAACTGTGCAAAATGTTTGCTTACAAATGCTATCCTATAAAATGTCACATGTAGGGAAATTTAAAGACAAGAAAAGCAATCCTGTTCTTAATACTTCCATTGTGAACTTAAAGTTACATTTAAATGAGCAAAGGGGACAGAACACCATTTCTGATGTAACAGCCTGTATTCCTGTACAAAGAGCTAGTTTGCTCTCATGGAAAGGAGGCTAGGAAACAGGAGGTCATGAGTTCTAGTCCTGCCTTAGGCAATAAGCCAGCTGGGTCAACCTGTGACCAGCCACTTTGTCTCAGCCCTAAGGAGAGAGCAATGGCAAACCACCTTTGAAAAACCCTGTCAAAAACACTACAGGGCAGTGTTTCTCAACCTTGGCTACTTGAAGATGTCTGGACTTCAACTCCCAGAACTCCCCAGCCAGCATTCGCTGGCTGGGGAATTCTGGGAGTTGAAGTCCAGACATCTTCAAGTAGCCAAGGTTGAGAAACACTGCTACAGGGACTTGCTTCAAGCAATCTCTGAGAATCAGAGATGTTTGAATGAAACAGCTTCACTTGGGCCACGGTGGCGCAGTGGTTAGAGTGCGGTACTGCAGGCTACTGCAACTGACTGCTGGCTACCTGAAATTTGGCAGATCGAATCTCACCAGGCTGAAGGTTGACTCAGGCTTCCATCCTTCTGAAGTCAGTAAAATGAGGACGCAAATTGTCGGGGGCAATACGCTGACTCTGTAAACCGCTTAGAGAGGGCTGTAAAGCTCTGTGAAGCGGTATGTAAGTCTAAAAGCCCAGGAGTCGTTTCCTTGAACAAACACTTCACTTCATGAGGAAGTTGCTGGTTGCTAAATTGTGGTCGCTAAGCAAGGACTACCTATATTTTTGAGGCAGGATCAACAGGTAAACCAGTGTGGAAGGAATTATCTCTGCCACATAAATTGTGTGTGTGTGTGTTTGTGTGTGTGTGTGTGTGTGTGTGTGTGTGTGTGTTCTTTCTTTCCCAAAATTCTATATTGCAGAATCTCCTGCTTTTAGCATGTTTTGTAGGCTTCACAACAAATCAGACACTGAACAGTTTGGGTCACTGTAATTGCAAGGATGGAATGCATGTTCTATCACATGTATCCTTTCTGGCCCCTTAAAGAATACAAATGAACTCAAGAATCGTGGACAGAATCCGTATTAAATGAATTGTGGCTGCTATGATTAGCAGAAACTATAGCCTCCAATCTTGCTTCCCCTCCCCACCCCCAATTCTCTCATGGATC
>NW_028261386.1:128806814-128859314 GCF_051295495.1 Thamnophis sirtalis
TCTATCATCTATCTATCTTTCGCTTGTCTCATCCTGATGCAAATTGAGCTTGCAATTGTGTTCTCTTGTGAAGCTCTACCAGTGGCAATTTTGACTGACTTTCTGAGTCCAACTGTGCAGCTTCTGTGCTGAACTTTAATTTGGTCTAGGCCAACATCTGGCTGTTCTACAGAAATAGTCATTGGTTGGTTTAATTGTTTAGGTGGGTTGGGTTAAAAAGAAAATTACATATAAGAGGCAGCTATTGAAGGAATTACAATGATCACTCAAGACAAATTGGTAGGAAGAATAAAAATTGCAGGGGTAAAAAAAGACAGAGAGGCTGAATTCAGTATTTGCATCATAGGGCCACTGGGAAGCATCGTTCTCTGAGAAGGACTGACATTCCATTAATTCAAGATGGGTCAAAACCCTAAGGAAAACTGGTGAAGTGCAGAAGTAATGAAGAAATCTGTGTGGACCTGGATTTTGGCTTCTGAGAACAAACCTGTTTTCTTTGAAGACTGCATGGAGCTAGCCTTCATTTGGTTGTCAGTGTGACAAAATGGAATATAGGTTAGAAGGAAAAAAATTGGCTTGGAGGAAAAATGTAGATGGATTTAAATTCTTGTTAACAATTAACAAGAACAATCTAGTTTTAAGTAGGACCTGACACATTTTTTTTTATAGTCATTTTATTAAGATTTATAGGCCGCCCTTTTCCCTGAGGGGACTCAGGGCGGCTTACAATCACAGGGAAGGGGGTGCAATATCAGAAACAAACAATATGTGAACAAAAGAAAAAATAATAATAAAACACAACTCGCATTCAACAGTCAACACTCGGGCGGGTAAATTGGGAACCTATCCCCAGGCCTGATGGGAGAGCCAGGTCTTGAGGGCTGTACGGAAGGTCTGGATGGTGGTGAGGGTGCGTATCTCGACGGGGAGGTCGTTCCACAGGGTCGGAGCTGCAACAGAAAAGGCTCTCCTCCGTGTAGTCGCCAGTCGACATTGACTGGCGGATGGAGTTCGGAGGAGGCCCAGTCTGTGCGATCTAATCGGTCGGAGGGAGGTGATCGGCAGAAGGCGGTCTCTCAAGTACCCAGATCCAACAAGTTCAGTCTCTCAATCTCATTTAAAAATAATTGCAGCATTAACCAAGCACAAATACACAAGAACTGAATTTTCTTCTTTGTTACCAACTTATAAATATGTTTCCGCCTTTTAATTTCTATCTCTAAATGCCAATATTATTTTCATATCAGAAGACGTATTCTGGCTACATTCAATGGGAGAAGAGTTAGGAACGAACAATTGCTGGTCTCTGAAAATCAAAATAGGAATTTTATCAGAGTTGTTTTGGGATAAAATTCATAAACTATTCTCCTACATGTACAAAACTGTTTGAAGCACTGGTATATTAACATACTTCACATATATCCCAATACGTAATATGTCATTAAGTGAAAGAAGAATGCTTTATATTGCTTTGTAGCCTGGAAAAAACCTGTAAAAAAGTTGAGATAAACAATTATTAGTCTAGTTTGTATGTTGCTCAGTTCCCAACAATTCTGGGTGAGTCACAAGTAGATACATTTTTTAAAAAAATGATAAGGTAAAGGTTCCCCTCACACATATGTGCCACTCATTCCTGACCCTAGGGGGCAGTGCTCATCTCTGTTTCAAAGCCGAAGAGCCAGCGCTGTCTGAAGACGTCTCCGTGGTCATGTGGCCATCATGACTAAACGCCAAAGGCACATGGAACGCTGTTACCTTCCCACCAAAGTGGTCCCTATTTTTCTACTTGCATTTTTTCATGCTTTCGAACTGCTAGGTTGGGACAAGTAATGGGAGCTCACTCCATTATGCGGCACTAGGGATTCGAACCGCCGAACTGCCGAATCCCTAGTGCCACATAATGGAGTTAAAAATGATAAGAAACATTTAAAATAACAAAAATAGGAACAGGACTGGTACGGAAAAAATAATAATAACATACCTACGCAATCCAAGGGGACTTCCCTTATGCTCATTAAAGGACTGGACAAAAAACCAAGGTCTTCAAGCCCCTTAAAATTTTGTCAGGATGACAATATTTCAGGGAGAACTTCATTCCAAAGGCCAGGTATACTGCAATGGAGAAGGCAATAGATGGCATTGATTAATTGAAGGAGCCTGGATTGCTGATAATCAGCTAAACAGATGCTGTAGGAAATAGCTGGTCCCTCAATACCATCCATTTGGCAATACTGTATGCATAATTATTAAATGAGTTTAAATTAGGGGGGAAAAAGGTAAGTCTACTGTAATACCAAAAGTTAACATTTTCACAAGGATTTCCATAGCTGCAGGCACCATTCTAACTGTACGAACTATTCACAGAAGAGCTGCAATGTCTAGTAATAAAAATCAAGGAGTCCAGTGAAAAAAAATAAGACTAAATTGGAACATAAATAAGACCAAAGGAATGACAGCAAGAACAGCAACCAACCTTAGAATTGTCAATAAAGATACTGAAGGGCTAAATATAACAGTAAAAGAAACCAACAATCAATAAATACTATATAGAGTAGTGTTGTTGCCCAGCAGGTGCCGTTGGAGCTGCCACCAGACTCAGGGCGAGGGGTCCTATGAGTCGGCCCTGGAGGAGGTGGAGGACCCTGGACAGGGTTCCGACTCTGAGCAGGGCGCAGAGAGACTGGTTGGCCACCAGGTGGCTCCTGAGCCTTGGACCAGTGGGGAGGAGACAAGGGAGAGTGATCCAGAAACCAGCAGTGAGTTGTTCCTAGATGCACGCCATCGAAGAGCCACTCAGCGTCAAGAACAATTACGCAATTACAGGAGGTAATTGTGCTCAGCTGGTGGTCATTAGGCTCCTCTCCAGACTATAAAAAAGACTGCTTGTGACACGCCCCTGTTGCAGACGTCAACGCATTGACTAAAGAGAACGTAACTAACTTGGCAGGCTGGATTGCTGCCAAGGTTTGTCTGAATTGCTGCCAAGGTTTGTCGGACTTGCTGCCAAGGTCCTTATCTGTTTGTTTGCTTGGCTTTCAGCCACCGAGATTCTGGTCTTGTTATTAAAGTACATTCTAATTAAGCTTGTCTCGGCTTTCGTTACTGGACGGAGGAGGGGTCAGAACAGAGTAGCATTTGATAGAGTAGCCATGAAGGCCTTGGAAAATATACTCCGATGGCAGGGATATTTTTTATCTAGTTTTTATCTACAAAGATCAAAATCATGAAGAAAATGGTTTTCCCTTAAGATACTCTGCAGAAGTGAAAAGTGGACTTTTGAAGAAGCAGGAAAGGAAGAGCACTGATGTTTTTGAAGACTGATGTTCAACAAAACCTTGAAACCTTTCATGGATAGCCAAGAAACCAAACAAATGGATCCTCAAACAAATCAATTCAGAGTTCTCAGTGGAAACACAAATCACCTGGCTCAAGTTATCATATTTTGGAACCATTATTGAAGACTTGGCTGTCTGGAGAAGTCTATAATGCTGTGAAAGGTGAAAGAAAAGAAAGGAACAAGGCAAGGTTGATTAACTGAGTTATAGCAAAGGTGCAGCTTTGAAAGACCTAAATGGCCACGTTGGGCATACATGGAGAACATCCATCTTTCGAATCTCAGAGAGCCAATACTGACATAATAGAACACAGTCAATCAAATTCAGTGAAGTGGGTTATTTAATGTTTCCAGCTATCATGACATTTCATGCAGTATGATCATTTTATCCTTTAGTATGCTTATCCCAAAATTATTTTCCTTGATGAAGTCATGAAAGTTGGTTTCCAGTACCCTTAGCAAACTGATTCCATTTGTCCATCCCAGAGCTTTCTTCTTGGGAACCTGTTCTGACCCCCCTCGTTCCACACCAAAGAACACTCCGAGCCAGAGATAAATTACGGCATTTAATTAACAGACAAACAGGTCCTTGGCAGCAACACGGCACAGACAAGCTTGGGCAGCAATAAACACAGATAAGGCTTGGCAGCAATCCAGCCTGCCAAGCTCATACAAAGTTCTCCGACATTCAATTCTGTGTTGATGTCTGCAAAGAGAGGCGTGTGCACAAGTAGCTTTTTATAGTCTGGAGAGGAGCCTAATGGCCACCAGCTGAGTGCAATTACCTCCTGTAATTGCGTAATTGTTCCTGACGCCTATTAGCCCTTCAATGGCGTGCATCCAGGAACAACTCACTACTGGCTTCCAGCTCACTCTCCCTTGTCTCCTCCCCACTGGTCCAAGGCTCAGGTGCCTCCTGTCCAGGGTCCTCCACATCCTCCAGAGCCGACTCATGGGGCCCCTCGCTGTCGGAGTCTGGTGGCAGCTCCAACGGCTCCTGCTGGGCCACAACAGGAACCAAAGGGAAGGACACAACTGTCACACCCAGCTCTGGGGGGAAAAAATTGAATTATCCATTCTTCCCAATAAACATCATATTCATTTGTCTCCTTCCGCTTTTATTTTAATTGGTGACTTCAGTGTAAAAATTGGGCTGACAAAATTAAGCTCACAGAACCATGTTTAATCATTGATCAGAATAGGTCTCAGCTTAGAGACTGTTCAGGAAATTATAACCTTCCATTTATATATAGCTTTAGTACAGTGATGGCTAACCATTTTCTCCTTCCAGGCTGAAATCACGCACACGTGCGTGCCCACACCCATAATGCAATGTGTCATGCCCCCCCCCGTGCATGCTCCTCATGTCCCTCCAACCTCCTGCACATGTGTGCGGTTCCACCACAAAACCGCGCTCGACTAAACCGCGCCTGACTAAACCGCAACGCTGACATCATCAACAGGGCGACAACAGCGCGGAGACAGAAGCACGCTGTAAACCCTAAACCTAAAATTAACCCCTAAACCTAACCCCGCTAAACCTAATCCTAAACCTAACCCTAAATCTAACCCTTAACCTAACCCTAAACCTAATCCTAACCCTTAACCTAACCCTTAACCTAACCCTTACCTTAAGTTGAATTGGCTTGCTTTCAAAGTGCTATTTAAAGCACCCTTCTTTCTCTGCGCTGGCTGTTTTCGCCTGTTGATGACGTCAGCACCGCGGTTTAGTCGAGCGCGGTTTTGACGAGTCACGCATGTGTGCGCCCCATTTTTGGCCTAACAGGCCTCCCTGAAGCCTCCTGGGGCCAAATAAGGGGCAAGGGGGATACACCACACACCCCTGTGCTCCACCCAACCCCATGCATGTGTGCGCAACCTACCCACCCACTGCGCATTCACACGTGTCCCCTGCATGCATGGCAGAGACACAAAAATCAGCTGGTCAACGGGAGGTACACATGCATATGCGGTGAAGCTGAGCTGGGCGACAGCTTGCATGCCCACAGAGAGGGCTCCGTCTGCCACCTGTGGCTCACGTATCATAGGTTGACCATCACGGCCTTAGTACAATATGTATATTCCAGATGCAAGTTTAGGTCATTTCCTAAAATTTGAGACTACTCCTGGAAGATGCAGGGACTATCAAACTATTACCATTCAATATTTATTATGTTAATCTCTTAATAAAGAACATGACTCATCTCACTGCGTCCAAATTAACCAGTCAGAGGAGAATTAAATGATCAGTTGGAAGTTCAAAGGGTCCATTTTCCAGGAGGCTGTAACTTAACATCATACACCCAATTTTCAAGTAAAATTCTCAAGCAAATTATGCAACTAAACTATACGCCAAATATCGTTCCACAAACTAGGAGGCTGTTATTGGAATCTTCTGGTTTCCACTTCGGTTATCCCTCTATCTGTTATTGTTTGATATTGTTCCATATAATTAAGAAGTACATTAACATCACTAAGCTAGTCATCACTTATAAAGCCCTTCATGGTATTGGACCTGGGTACTTGAGAGACCGCCTGCTGCCAATTACCTCCAATAGACCGATTAGATCCCACAGATTAGGCCTCCTCCGAATTCCATCCGCCGGCCAATGCCGACTGGCGACTACCCGGAGGAGAGCCTTCTCTGTGGCTGCTCCGACCCTCTGGAACGAGCTCCCCGTGGAGATTCGAACCCTCACCACCCTCCAGGCCTTCCGCAAAGCCCTTAAAACCTGGCTGTTCCGACAGGCCTGGGGCTAAAGAGCTTTTGCCGCCCCCCCTCGAATGGTATGGTTGTTGTGTGTTTTTAAATTGTGTATTGTTATGTTCATCTTTTTATCCCCCTGTCTGTACCCCCTTCCCTGACTGAATTGTGAGCCGCCCTGAGTCCCCTTTGGGGAAAAGGGCGGCATATAAATATAATAAATCCAATCCAATCCAATCCAATTTTCAAGTAAAATTCTCAAGCAAATTACGCAACTAAACTATAGGCCAAATATCGTTCCACAAACTAGGAGGCTGTTATTGGAATCTTCTGGTTTCCACTTCGGTTATCCCTCTATCTGTTATTGTTTGATATTGTTCCATCTAATTAAGAAGTACATTAACATCACAAAGGGAAAACGTGATGTTGCATTTGCAGAATTCCATTCAACCTCTGATTCTGTAGTCCAAAACTAATTATGGTTCCTTCTCAAAGCATTCGGCATTGACGCAAGTCGTATTGGATGTGGTAATGAGACTTCACATAAATCCCTTCATTTAAGTCATATCCTCCTTGACGGTGCTTCTAAGTGACTCCATAATTTACACTAAGGGTGTTACTCAGGGCTGAGTTCTAGCTCCCCTCTTATTCAATCTCTTTGTTTACAATACTATTTTCATCCTGAAGGGAGACAGCTTTTTCCCAGTCTAAATCACTGGCAGGAAACTGCTCTTCTCTAAGCTGATCAAATCTTTCGTCACACTACATCAATTGGCCTTTGCAGATTGCTGTCTAGTTTAGAAGATTGCTAAAACAGTTATTTTACCATTAATCCAGGGGAAAAAAAACAATTGCCATGGTCTTCAGACTTAATTTTCCCAGACATACGGTAAGTAGTGTTAGTGGTACTCATGCTGTTGAGAAAATAAGAGTTTATTGATACCTCCGTCTCTTATTTATATTGCCAGTGTGTTAGCTGACCTATTTCCACCCACCCCCACCCCCATTTTAAAATAGTTTGGCAACTAAATGGATTATTCTGCGGGTGATCATTTAATCCCCCTAACATTGTATCGTCCTAAAACCAAGCCTGTCACTTTTGTCTCCAGAATTTTCCAACACAGCCAGATTTTCAATTACCCATTTTTTTGCTCATTTAAACTAATGAAACTTATCTCTAGAAAATACCCCATTGGTTTGCAGCACTGAGGAAACGTATCTGTGCAAGTGAGTACTCATCAGAGCAAGCACCACAACTACTGATGGTGTTACCTAGCTGGGTAATGAAATTTCTGCTAGAAAACAACTGAGCTCAGAAAGCACCAAAGACTCCACAATTAACAATAGCAATAGCAGTTAGACTTATATACCGCTTCATAGGGCTTTCAGCCCTCTCTAAGCGGTTTACAGAATCAGCATATCGCCCCCACAGTCTGGGTCCTCATTTTACCCACCTCGGAAGGATGGAAAGCTGAGTCAACCTTGAGCCGGTGAGATTTGAACCGCTGAACTGCAGATAGCAGTCAGCTGAAGTGGCCTGCAGTACTGCACCCTAACCACTGCGCCACCTTGGCTCAACTCTGGGGCACAAATATTATCTTCTATTGGTAGCCTTGGCTTCTATCAATAATTTTTTTCTTTGAAACAATCATTTCGTAGAATACTTTATAATCCAGTTCTCTCCTTAAAATCAGTTCTTGATTTCTAGTTGCCTTTGTTTTCTTTTGTCTGCACTGAAACTTAATTAATTACGGCAATAGCTTTCTACATCAGCCACTGCTCCTTCACCCACAGACCTACCAATTCTGGCCCTTGCTTCATAGATCTGATTTCAGATTCAATGTCTTTTGCTTTTTTGAATCTGCGAGGCTCCAAAATAAAATCTTTCTTCCACCTAACAAATTATGCCATAAAGCCATCTGGGGATTGTAAGTGGTCTAGGGAGCCTATACCAGTGATGAGATTCAAAAAAAAAATGCTACCAGTTCTGTGGGCATGGCTTGGTAGGCTTGGCATGGCTTGGTGGGTGTGGCTTCGTGGGCATGGGGCAGGGGAAGGATACTGTAAAATCCCCATTTCCTCCCAATCAGCTGGGACTCAGGAGGCAGAGAATAGATGGGGGCGAGGCCAGCCAGAGGTGGTATTTACCAGTTCTCCAAATTACTCAAAATTTCCACTACTGGTTCTCCAGAACTGGTCAGAACCTGCTGAATACCACCTCTGGCCTATTCCAATAAACACAAAACTTTTGGTGCCCTCATAAATGACCATGCAAACTATTAAAGAAGCTACACGAACCAAAGTGAAGCGGAGGATGGACATTCTCAATAGGGCTCTGAAGACTTTCAACATGAAGCATGCCAAGATCTGGCCTGCAATTATATTCCTTTTAGAATTTTGGCCTGCCACACTTTCTCTTATTTCATTATGCTGTTTCATTAGTATAGTGGATGGGAAGGGGGAATAGACAGGAGTAGGATTGTGGAATGTATGGTTGTCATTCTTTTCTAGAAGACCAAGGTCATCTTTTGTCTCCGCACCTCTGCACCTGATCGGAAGCAGCTGGGAGGAGACGCCAGCGTGGAAGAAGAAGATTGGACCATGTGATGGATTGTGGGTGTGGGGACAAGATCGTGAACTTTTAACTGGGTGGGATTCTGATGTCATTTCCAGAATTGGGATTCCACAGCAATGTGCTAAGAGGTCTGCTTTATTAAATTGGAACTTTAAGGATCGTTTTGCCTTGGACTCTGATTTAATTCTACATGATACTTGGAACGCTGACATTATGTCTCAGTGCCGTGACTGGTGGACAGATTCTACTCTGATGCCTATTGCTTATTAGCCTCAACATCTCAAGACATCTGGAGATATCTACTTCAGCCATCTGGGGCTGTTGACCTCATTGTTGAGGTCCAGCCCCAACTGAAATGAATGTATCTGTGTTGTTTTAACCTGTCTTTTTTTTTATTCTTATTTTCTTTATTATTTTTCTTCCCTCGCTGTAAGCTGCCCAAAGTCCTCCGGGATTGGGCGGCCTATAAATAAAATTAAACCTTAAACCTTAAAACCTTAAACCATCTGAAATAGATGCCCCTTAGCCCATCCCCAATCTTATTATGGCTTTCCTAGTCATTGTTTATTTTCTCCAGTCACACAGATTTGAGCCTCTGCTGAGCTAGCCTCAGGCCATTCGGTTGACACCACAATACCATATTTTCCCCTTTAACACGACTTTTATTTATGACTTTTTCAAGGGAGGATTACTTCAGATATACAATCCTTAACAAAGCAGGGGCACTCAGCATTGCATCTCAGCTTAGGAAAAAAATAGTAGCAGATGTTTCAAGAGTTGTCTTTTTAAATTTGGAAAAGTACTAAAATAACTAAACTGTACTTTGACAAGTGCCTTCTGGAAGAAATAAGATTTTATTGTTACACAGCTGCACTCTCAACCATATGTAAGCAGAGCGATAACAACTTTTAAATGTCACAACAATAGAGAAACTCCAAGAGTTACAGAGAATCTCTCTCACACGCACATATACACACACAAAACAATTAGACATACATAAATTTAACAAATACACAATAACCCAGAGAATCTGAAAGTGGGCAAAAATATGCCCACTTTCATATTATGTATGTTATTGCATATTTATTAAATCTACGTATATCTAATTGTTCCTTCTTAGAGTTCAAGATAATATGCATATTAGGTCCTCTCTCGAGATATTCCAAAAGAAACTAAAGATTAAGTTCTTCTAGAAGATATTTGGATGATGCCTACAGGATTGATGGTGGGGAGCAACACTCTTGGAAAGAGGTTTCACAATTTTTATTTATTTATTCGTTCTGTGTGCTTTTGTTGCTTTGCATTGTGTTTTTATTGTATCAGTAAGCTGAAGAGATATGAATAATTGCAGTGGGATACAAATCAATAAATTAATCTTACCCCTTTTCTATTTTCTAAAAGTTTATGATTGTTAGGTAAACTCCCCGTTGGGAGATCGAGTACGTTCAGCGAAGCATTGTGAGAGTTGTGAGTGTCGGAGAACACACAAACCAGCATACAGAGACACTGCAGTTTAAATAAAGCTTTTACTTTTGTGGAAATAGAGGTATCAGAGTCCATCAAACAGTCCAAGTCATACACGGATAAGACAGTCAGTCATCAATGCCTTTCAGTTAAGGGATAATCCAAATAACATAGTCCAGTATCATATAATCAGTTTGGTACTCAAAGTTTTGCTAGCAGTTGCAAAACTTGCAATAGCTCACGGCACTTTCTAACAGCCAGCTTCCAAAACACTCAGATCAGATCAGCCCAGCATTTAACAAACAGAGAACTAACAGTCATTCTGGCTCCCTCTTATGGCCGATTGAGGAAAAACAGCAACCAATCACATTTTACAGTATGATTTAAAGACACCGTTATAGCATTGTTACATGATTTAGATGTTGCCAACCCAACTGTTAGAATTATATTCCTAACAATGATTGCACAGAATGAAAAAAAGCTGTACATGAACTTTTCTCTTTTCTTTCTTCTTTTTCTTTTCCTTTTTTCTCACTTTCTTTCTTTTTTGCTTTTATGGCCACATGAGTGAATTTGAGAGTGAATGGGATTCAAATGTGACTTGTCCTCTCACACTGTGGCATGGGAAGGCATTTGAGCGTGGATTGGTTTTTAAGTGTTCCTTAACTTTCATGAAACCTCTTCCCAAATATGCCAATCCCCACCAATTTTTGAGCTATGGCCCTCAATATACCATGCAAAAGTGGCTACAGCCCTCAAACGAATGAGAGAGGCTAATTGCATTATTTTTTTTAAAAAATGCAGTTGGCTTAAGACCCCTTAGTATTTAGGAAGACATTGGAATACCTTTCCTCATTTTGTATCCTATGCAGTAGGTACTGTTGAAAGAAATGTCCTTCTGGGTTCAGCTCCAAGTAGGGGAAAAGACACTGGAGAGATGGAGGCTGCTTGGAAAGATGGTTTATTGGTGGACAGGACCACATGGCTTGAGCCCTGAACAGAAAAGGTGATCACATGCTTCAATGTTGGTGGAGAAGAAGAGAAGGGAAGGCTGAGATGCTGAGTCCCTGGTTTTATGCCCTCTCTGGCCTTTGATCTTGAGTTTGTATTCTGATTGGATGTCAGACTCCCACGGGGCCATGCAGGGGCAACTCTCTAGGCTGCGCTTTGAATCCAGGTATGGTTGAGTTCTCAGATGCCATGTGGTGAGTTGGGTAAAGTGCCAATATTATCATGCCTTAATCCCATCCTCCTGGAGCTGAAGGGGGGAAGTCTTTATTATGTAAAGGGACTAGCTTGGCCTTCTTAATGGCCCATTGACAAAATGGGGGGGAGGCAGGAAGCTGCAGGAAGTTTCTCTTTAAAATGATTCTCCTTTTCACATCCAGGGAAATATAATATTCTGCCTTTTCAATATTTCCTAGGATATTTCATTTTTTTTTCTGGGAGAGGGCTGGGTGATAACTTTCCACAGTACCACTGAGTGAGGCTCACCCTCTCTCGGCAATGTGAAAAACTGCTCTCCACCTCAAATTGTCTTTGTTCTTCTTTCAAGGAGCTTCCTTTGATCTCTTGGACATCATCCATTGGCCTTACTTGATGTCTTCTCACAGTCTCGTGAGTGTAGATGTTTTTCTTTTCTTTCCAGCCTATCATGCTCTAGAACAGTGTTTCTCAACCTTGGCGACTTTAAGTCTCGTGGACTTCAACTCTCAGAATCCCCCAGCCAGCTATGCTGGCTGGGGGATTCTGGGAGTTGAAGTCCACGGGACTTAAAGTCGCCAAGGTTGAGAAACACTGCTCTAGAATCACATGCCCAGGATATGTGTTTTTGTTCCATTGCCTCAAATAAAAACTGTTTATTTGATTCAAGACAGATTTATCTGGCTCTTGCGCAGATCACGGTGTTCTTAATAACTTCCCTAAACATATAATTGAAAGTTTCTATCTTTTCTCGCTGTTTCTCAATGTCCAGTTTCCACAATCATAGATTATCCCTGGAAAATATCGATCTCTCTACTTTGATCTATACTGCTATAGAAATATGCTTAGCCTTCACTACTTTTAGCATTTTCTTGCTCTTAGAATTAATCTTCTCTCTGCTTCTCAGCACATCGCCCATCTTTATTTTTGAGTGAACCCAAGAAAAACAAATGATATAATGACTTCACCTTTTTTTAAGCATCAGTGGTACGTTAATTAAGGATGCTGGATGATGTTACCGTTTTTAAAATATTTAACATTAATCCCGTTTTTTTTTCATTTTCTATTTTTGCTTTCCTAATGAGATCTATCATCTGCACATGGCAAATTGTTCAGTTCTCAACTGTCATGTCTTCCAATCTGCCATCTTTATAATATATTCACTCTATAAGTTCAACAGTGACAATATGCATTTCCTTTCTATTCAGAAACTCCAAATTCAGTATTACAATAGCTTCATGTTCGCTCTGAAGACTTCTTAGAAAAATAATTAGGCGCTTTGTCATACCCAGTAATCTTAATGTACTCCATATTCTGGCATCTTCTACATAATCAAAGGCCTTTGAATCTATAAAACAAAAGTAAACCTTACGTTCTCTTCCTCATTATCTTTCTAGCTGTTTGATATGATCCCAGGTTCTTATGCTTTATCTAAAACTGGTCGATTCATTTGGCATTTTTCTCTCCATGTATAGGTTTACGTTTCGGTTCCATTTTCGTTTTATTTATATGCCGCCCTATTCCCAGCGGGACTCAGGGCGGCGCACAAACCCAAGGGGGAAAGGGAAACACAAAAACTACAAATGCAAGCATTTAAAATAACCAACAGACACACAAATCGAGAGGGGAAGGGAACTCATCAACCCCAGGCCTGCCGGCACAGCCAGGTTTTAACGGCTTTTCGGAAGGCCTGGAGAGAGGTGAGGGTCCGAATCCCTACGGGGAGTTCATTCCAAAGAGCCGGAGCTGCCACAGAGAAGGCCCTCCCCCGGGTTGTAGCCAGATGGCATTGGCTAGTAGACGGAACCCGGAGGAAGCCAGCCCTGTGTGATCTAATGGGTCTTTGGGAGGTAATTGGCAGCAGGCGGTCTCTCAAGTACCCAGGTCCAATACCATGAAGGGCTTTATAAGTGACGACTAGCACCTTGAAGCGTATCCGGAGACCAATCGGTAACCAGTGCAGCTCGCGGAGGATAGGTGTAACGTGGGTGTACCGAGGTGCACCCACAATCGCTCGCGCGGCTGCATTCTGGACGAGCTGAAGTCAAGCTCCATTGTTCTTTGTAACATCTGAAGAAACCACGTTCACATAAGAAATTACCACAATGGTTCACTAATGTGTACATTACCCTTTTGTGGTTATTAGTATATTCACCATATTTTACAAACAGGAAGGGTAGGTTCCATTTTCCACATCTGTTAGCATTTCAACTGCCTTTTTTCCCCCCTGCATCTTAAAAATTCAATAGGTATTTTGTCCACAACTGATGAACTTCTGTTTATCAGCTGATATATTGCCTCATTTTGTACTTATAGCATGTTGGACACCGGAGTTCAGTGTACCAATATTCAGTAGATTTATTGCATACTTTCACACTTATGCTGCATCCATGCGTTGCTTGCTGTCTTCTTTTGCTCCTCTTTTTCCTTCTTTCTTTCACGAATGTTCTCCCTATAAGACTGAATTTATAATTGGAGATGTGATTGTGCTGATGCTATGTATTATCATGTATGGTGGATTTGTAAAAAATGTAAAAGCATTTTGGACAAAAATATGGTGGATTATTCAAAATATTCCTAAAAAGAGGATAAAGTCCACTTCTCAGTTGTTTTTGTTAGGTATAATCACAGACTGTACAGTTATAGAGACTAATTTGATTTTGAATTTAATAACGGCACCAAGATTGCTGGAAGAAGGAAGAATTGCCTATTATTCAAGAATGGACGCTAAAAGTAGTAAACTTACCAAAGATGGCTAAAATCTCAGCATATTTGAAGGACCATTCAGATGAGAAATATAAGTTGGAATGGAGAAGATGGATTGACTACATTCAAAATAAATATTGGACTAAGAAATTTCAATTAGCTTAAGAACGAACAAGGAATGTTACAATTTATCTACATTTAGCTTAATAAAAAGGGAGTTAAAGTACAAGAGGGAGGCAGGATGTTATAGTTAGTTAGTTTATGTTAGTGTATGATGGTTAAATGTTTATACCCTGTATTTTGCTCTGGGAAGTTGGAGGGAGGGAGGCAGAGGTGGGTTCCTACCAGTTCGCACCTATTCGGTAGAACCGGTTCATCAAATCTACCGAACCAGTTAGAAGAGGTTCCACCAGTGGACCTGGAAAGCAGGCCACACCTACAGAAGAGGTTCCAAAAAATTTTGAAACCTACCACTGGTGGGTGTGTAATGTCCCGCAGTTATCTATGCATTAATAATGATCTAGTAATATTTCCTTATACATTTTAGGGACCTTTCCTTACATAATTGGTGTTTTCTTTCATACTTTTGGATTTCTAATTTCTGTTTCCGTTAGTTGGCAATTGCTAAAACCAATCCCACGTGAAAAAGTATTCAAAGCCTTCTTGATTTTAATTGTCACTTTATTTATTCCTGCACATTGTAATATGTATTCATTTACATATCTCTGTTTTTCCATTGTTGTGCAAACACAATTCCAGCAGCTGCTAACATGTGTAAAATTAAATATATATTATACTCCCTTTCAAATAGCCAACAAAATATTTCTGGTTTTAATTCCATATCTTGCTTTACGATTGCTTCTAACCACTAACTTCTGAATAGCTACTTGGACCGACCTAAGTACTAATTCATAATTTCATATCCGGTCACATGGGTGGCAAGCCACTCCCATCCGGTCACATGGGTGGCAAGCCACTCCCACAAAGGAGGCCACACCCACAGAGTAGGTTCCAACAATTTTTGAAACCCACCACTGGAGGGAGGGTTGGTGGGGTGGCAGAGTTGGGGTGGAGGGAAGGAAGGGGAAGGGGAAACTTTTGTAAAACTTTTCAATTAAAAAAAAGACTTTGTCTTTGACCCAGAAGTTGGAGCTTCTATGCATTTACTGAAAATTTAATATTGGCCTTGAGAATGTGTTCTATAGGGGAGTTTGCCTCTGCACTAGATTCGAGAATACAGCTTTTGCTTGCACTTGGCTATAAATGTGAAGAGTAAAATACTCTTCTAAGAAATGATTTATTTAGTTATTTTGCTACGCTGGGGCGCAAGAGGAATTCTTAGGTGCTTAGAAGAGTTTTGATTTCTTAGTGGCTGCAAACCCTGAAAGATATTGGAGACATTCTTCTGATGTTTAGGGCATTTTATATATCCCCTGTCAGAATGTTGAGTTTGAATGTTACTTTCTTTGGAATAATCCTGATTTTTGGAGACGCTATTGAGGACGTCGCTACGCGATTTAAAATCCAATAGCTGTCAGTTTGATTCTATGACTAATGAAGTAGGAGAAATAAGATATTTATGGAAGAAATAAATGAGGGAGTTTTCAGAGAGCGTGAGCTTCCTTTGGAAGGAATATTAAAATATGCTATGCCCTAGAGCAGTGGTTCCCAAACTTGGCAACTTTAAGACTTGTGGACTTCAACTCCCAGAATTCTCCAACCAGAATTCTGGGAGTTGAAGTCCACAAGTCTTAAAGTTGCCAAGTTTGGGAACCACTGCCCTAGAGCTAACTAAAACTAAAACATAACTGCAGGTCATATCAACATATACTAAGGACCTGTACACAGTACATGTAGAAAAAAAAAGGGAGTGATAAAGTGCCAATTCTCTGAAACTGAGAATTTGAGATTTCAAGACAGAAATACACTGTGCCCTTTTTGTGGCATACTACGTCAACCTTGTCTTTGCCCTGAATTCAGAACGATTCATCACAATGAGACATCAGGAGACATCATTGTGTCAGAATGTGTAAAAATGACTTTTCAACCATGAGTAATGAGCAAAAAAAGCCATCAGGTTCATGGATTGGACTCCAATAATTTGTTACTTGGAGAATTGGGACATCACACCCCCTATTCGTGCTACAGGATAGGAGGCTGGATGATATGCTAATAGGACTGTAAAAGAGCTCGGGGTGAAGTTTAAATTAGATAAATGGGGCAGAGGTGAATGTCTTGCTGTTAAAAGCATTTCGTGAACTTCCAGGCAACTATATCTTAATCCAGAAAAATATTTCCCTGGAAGCATATAGGGCCGTGATAGCACACTGGCCAGCTGCTTTCTTTAATTTTCTCCCATGCTAATAATAATGCACTCCTAATATAGGGGAACACCTATAGAGTCTTTAGGAACTATCATTTCGGAATGTCAGCCTGTAAGGACAACAGCAAAATTGCTGAATCATGATACACTGATGTCCATTAAAGGAAAAACACACAATAGTACTGGAGTTGGTTCTTGAATAATTCTCACTCTATGTGCTATTATCCATTTGTAACGGGTTTCAATATGCGCTAATATAGGATCTTTCTGGCATCACATGAGCAATCTCTGTTCCTTTTGTACAAGTACGCAACATCCCAACATATTGTGGGCATTGCACCACAAGGCCATGGCATTGTGTTTATCGGTGAGATACCCTCTCTGCCAACTTTTCTTTTAACCTCATCTGCCTCTATTTGATTTCTTTTGTGGTTTCTCTTGAGGAGCCCTACCTGCAGACAGCGCCTGCGCGATCCTCCAGGAGCAGCTGGAGCATTGCACAGACGCTAGTACACATGTGTGCACTGCGCGCGTGCACGAGGACGCCGCTGGCCGGTTGGAACGGGGCGAGAAACCCACCCCTGCATACGTGATATGTTGAATCTCTTCCTTAACATTAATTTTCTATTCTAACTGAACAAACTGATTTTCTAGATCAAATCTTGCTGGCACATCTCTTTTAAATTTCCTAAATTTAGCTTGTATATTGGACACCAATTCTTAATTTAATTTAAAACTTAATTTGACAATAATCTGCACCTGAAAGTGTATTGACTGATGACATAGTTATTCTACAATTTCTGTTTCCTTTTAATCAGATCTGATATTATGGTACATCCAGTGATACACAGGAGCAGAAACTCTGTTTGTGTTGTTTGAAGCAGGTGTTGGCAACAGACAAAACTTTACCTTTAAAAGCTATGCAAAGCAAGCAATGCAAATGAACAACACGGTGATCAACAGATCAGAAGAGGTCAATTGACATTTCAATGCCAAAAAAAAGGAATGTTAACAGAGTCAGCAAGCTTTAATGTCACATGCTATCAAAATGATACTTGGGATTATCCAATACGGATTACAATTCTACATGGGAAAAGAGATGGCAGATGTTCAAGATGGCTTTAGAAAAGGTCAAGGAATATGAGCCATGATTGCTGAGGCATGCCAGGTAATTGAGAAAGTCAAACAGTGTCAAAAAGAAGTCACTGCATGTTCCATTGATCATAAAAAGGCCTTCAGTTGTGTCGGTCGTGTCAAGCTGTAGAAGATGCTTAGAAAACTAGGAGTTCAAGAACATAGGTGAAAAGAAATCAAAACCAAGTTCTTACTTCAGAATTTAGGAAATCAGCCGATACAGTGTCAGGCAGAAACAAGAAATGGATGTTTCTCCTGGAAGAGGAAGAAGAATATGGAAAGTCTTTAGCAGAGTAATGAGTGACAAACAGATTTTTTTCCATTCTTATCTTCACCAAAAGACTTTACTCTAGATGAGTTGTGTTGGCACTGTGGCGTGAATGCAATATTGAAGGCTAATTCTGCCAACTGCCAGGAGTTTGATCCCAATGGGGTCAAGATTGACTCAGCCTTCCATCCTTCTGAGGTTGGCAAGAGCCAGATTGTTGAGGAGCCAATATGCTGACAAAATTGTAAACTGCTCAGAGAGTGCTGTAACGCACTCTACATGGGGCTGCCCCTGAAAAGTGTTCGGAGACTACAATTGGTCCAGAATGTAGCCGCACGAGCGATATCAGGTGTACCGAGATACACCCATGTCACACCTATCCTCCGCGAGCTGCACTGGCTCCCTATCAGTCTCCGGATGCGCTTCAAGGTGCTGGTTATCACCTTTAAAGCCCTACATGGCCTAGGACCCGGATATCTGCGAGACCGCCTCCTGCCACATACCTCCCAACGGCCGATAAGATCTCACAGGATGGGCCTTCTCTGGGTGCCATCGACCGAACAATGCCGGCTGGCGACTCCTCGGGAGAGGGCCTTCTCTGTAGCTGCTATGACCCTATGGAACGATCTACCCCCAGAGATCCGGACCCTTCCCACTCTCTCGGCCTTTCGAAAGGCCACAAAAACCTGGCTATTCCGGCAGGCCTGGGGCTGTTGACCTCATGAATGAGGTCCAGTCCCACCTAGATTGAGTGTATGATGTGTTGCTTTTTAATCTGTTTTTTTTTTCTTTCCTTATTTTTAACTTTTTATCTTTTTAGTCCTGTATTTTGTAAGCCGCCCGGAGTCCTTCGGGATTGGGTGGCATATAAATTCATTAAATTTACAATTTAGTATAGTATATAATGTAAGTCTAAGCGTTACTGCTATTTCTAGGGCCAGATTTTACAAACTAAGACGAAAAAGGACCTGATAAACTTAATACTCTGCAGTTGCAGAGTATTCTATTCAGTGGTGGGATTCAGCCAGTTCGCACCTATTCAGGGGAACCGGTTAGTAACTTTCTAAGCAGTTGGGAGAAACAGTTGTTGGAAGAAATCTCATTTTGTTTTTTCCCCCACTTTACAGGGCTAATCCTGTAAGGAAGGCAGGAAGGAAACATTCTGGTGTTGTTTCTAGCCTAATCTTTGTTGCCCTGCTTACAGAAACTGCCTCTCCGGTTAACCCTTATTACATTGAAACAGCTAAGGCGAAGCGCCTATTGACCTGAGTGACGTTGAGTTGGCCACACCCACCCAGTCACATGGCCACCAAGCCACGCCTACCTAGCTGGTCATTAGGGCAGAGGACCGGTTGTTAAATTATTTCAATCCCACCACTGATTCCATTGTCCCAAGAGCCACCTACTTTTAACCTCAGTTTCTAATATATATTTTTTAAAGAAACATAAAAGAATTGTGTCTATTTATTATGTGCGTTAGCCATCCTTCTGACTTAAATAGGAAAGTTCAAATCAGGATAGATCTTACTTTGTGAGTGCTTCAGTGGGTCTTGCCCTTAGGTAATTATTTGAAATTATTTTAAAAGAGCCGAGGTGGCGCGGTGGTTAAATGCAGCACTGCAGGCTACTTCAGCTGACTGCTAGATCAGCAGTTCAGCGGTTCAAATCTCACCGGCTCAGGGTTGACTCAGCCTTCCATCCTTCCGAGGTGGGTAAAATGAGGACCCGGATTGTTGTTGGGGGCAATATGCTGACTCTCTGTAAACCGCTTAGAGAGGAAGCGGTATATAAGTCTACTGCTATTGCTAAGTCTACTGCTATTGAAACGCTGCAAATGTTAAAGGATAGAAGGAAAGCAATGAAGGAATTCACCCAGGGATGTTTGTAGAACTTCCCATGCATTGCTTGGTAGATGTTTGTCTCTGTTTCACTAACTAAGAGGCTTCTGTGAAGTTCTAATGAACCCTCACCTTTCAGCTGCAGTTTATCTGTGTCTGAATGTCTATGGAGATTCGCAGTCATCCAGGTCATGGTTGTCCCAAAGGTGCTTTTTTCAAGAGGCAACTGGACTTTCTGTTAAAAAAAAAAAACACCTTTGTGATATCTGTATGTGAGTTTCCTCACAGGTCCTCCCTCTTGCTGTAGTGCAACATTATCCACAAAAGCCATTTCAGGTTTGCCTCAAATCCGAAGGAGCTGCTAACACCAACCTCTAAATGGACAAACCATGTAAGCTTTCATCTTTACCCCATTTCTCTGTTATGATGTCTTTCAACAACTGTACTTAGCACTTAGATGTGACAGAAAAGGGAGGGCGGGAAAACCCACCACCCCAGGAATAGATCAGAACTATTCCACATAGAATAGGGATCCATTTGCAGTGCATCATCTCATCTCCTTCTTTGTGTGGGGTTTTTTTTTTCTTAAAAGATGGTTGATTTCATAAACAGCATTACATCAAGCCAGCCTCAACCCCCTCCACCCTCAGCAGGAAATGAACAAAATCACTGCACTTTGTCGAAAGCAGCACAAACAAGACCCATTTCGAAGTCTGAAAGAGGTACTGAAAAGGAAAATGGAGTGAAAAGCAACCTCTCCGCCAACAATTCCAGGTTTTATCATCTGTGTCTCCTAAAAAACAGAGAAATACAGGTCTTGAGGCGGGTGGGGCTAACACATCAGCAACTGGAAAGTTGAGTTCAGTGAAAACTCTTCCTGAGGGCCACCTTTGCATGATCTGAAGACCAAGATGTCAGATTTCCTCACCCGGTATCAGTGGTGGGTTTCAAAAATTGTTCGGACCTACTCTGTGGGTGTGGCCTCCTTTGTGGGAGTGGCTTGCTGCCCATGTGACCGGAGGGGAGTGGCTTGCCGCCCATGTGACCGGATATGAAAATGCCGACGACACTTGTCAGAACCACCTTAAATTACCTCACACTCAGCACTGGCATGCATAAGAATATGATGTAAACTTGTTTTTTAAAAGGCATCTTTGGTTTGCGTTAAAACAACTTCAACACACGCAATGTTCTGATTGCACCACAAACGCAGTAGTCATCCTTACCTTTCACAGAGGCCCTGAGTTTTATAAATATGAGCATGATAGTGTAGAATAATCATATCCAAGGACCAGTGGGGGGTTTCAAAATTTTTTGGAACCTCTTCTGTAGGTGTGGCCTGCTTTCCGGGTCCACTGGTGGAACCTCTTCTAACCGGTTGGGTAGATTTGACGAACCGGTTCTACCGAATAGGTGCGAACTGGTAGGAACCCACCTCTGCCCGGTATGTTAAATCTACCCCTTCCTCCTGCATCTTCCTTTTGAAAGAAAGCGTCCTAAATATTATTATTTTGCAGGGGGAAAAGTCATTTTTACTCAGAAAGTCACGCATCTAAGCCTGACAAACCCCACCGCGTATTTTCCAGCCAAGGTCAGCCTTCCGCAGATTGCTTGCTTCTCCCAGGACACATAAGCTCAACAGGTTGAATAAACAAAGAACTCGAAGGGAGCAGCTCCCGACCTCCTTCCAAAAATTCCAAAGCAAAGTCAATCAGAATTACATTTACACTCCTGTATGCTCATATGACTTAAATATTTTCCCTGCCCTTGCCGCAATATCTGTTTTGGGAAGAGTTTCACATTAAAGCAGCAAGTACCTTTGGCATTACTGAAGGCAAATTAGTCCTGGTTTATTTTTATTTTTTTATGCCAAATCCTTCTAAGGTGGCGCAGTGGTTAAATGCAGCACTGCAGGCTACTTCAGCTGACTGCAGTTCTGCAGTTCGGCTGTTCAAATCTCACCGGCTCAGGGTTGACTCAGCCTTCCATCCTTCCGAGGTGGGTAAAATGAGGACCCAGATTGTTGTTGGGGCAATATGCTGACTCTGTAAACCGCTTAGAGAGGGCTGAAAGCCCTATGAAGCGGTATATAAGTCTAACTGCTAAGACTTCTTGGCTTGTGCTGTCAAGGAAGCCAGGTGTGGGTAGAGAGGGTGGGAGAGAGGATTGGAGGGAGGGTGAGATGGAAGGGAGGGAGTGTATTGGGAGAGAGGAGTGATAGAGGGGGAGGGGAAGTAGGGTAGAGGGGAATGTTGGAGGGAAGAACGAAAGTTGGAGGGGGGCGAAAGAAAGGGTGTATGGTGGGCCGAAGTGGTATATTGGGTTTGTATTTTGGGGGGTATTGTTGACAAGAGCGAGGGCTGTGTTTATTGTTCAATGTTATATGCCCCGGTTATGCACAGTATATATGTGACTGTACGAAATGAAATGAAAATAAAACATATTTACACAGGAAGGAAGCCAGGTGTGAACTCAATATTCTAAAATCTGTAGAAATGCCAGGTGTGAAATGCTACTGGTTCGGACTGGTTTGCTTGAACTGATAGTAAAAAATGCTACCAGTTCGCATGAACCGGCAGTTAAAAAATGCTACTGGTTTGGGCGAACCGATAGCATTTTTTACATTCCTTTATCCAGGAACTGTACAATTATTTAGGGCCAGAGAAGACAACTGTATTTTTTTAAAATGCCATTGGGGCTTTTTCTAACATAGCCATGTGGAGAGAACTCCAAGAGCCAAGGTGGCGCAGTGGTTAGAGTGCTGTACTGCAGCCACTTCAGCTGACTGTTATCTGCAGTTCGGCGGTTCAAATCTCACCGGCTCAGGGTTGACTCAGCCTTCCATCCTTCCGAGGTGGGTGAAATGAGGACCCAGACTGTGGGGGTGATATGCTGACTCTGTAAACCGCTTAGAGAGGGCTGAAAGCCCTATGAAGCGGTATATAAGTCTAACTGCTATTGCTATTGCTAACTCTTCCCAATTTTCAAAATGGCTGCAATGGCAGATTTGGGGGGGGGGAGGGAATCCCATTTGTCAGATGATGAGCATGAAAAAATTCTCTGCCCCTTCTCCAGTGATATTTTCTATTCCCCTAGATTATTTTGTTTTTAATCAAAGCAACCAAACACAACTGCTAAAGCACTGACTACAGCAACCCAGACTTTATATCTGCTATGAATGTCATTATGTGACTTTGTGACTTTTATGAAAATAAAAGTTAGGCTGAAGGCAACAGTCCCCATTTTTTTTCCTCAATGAAAAATATGTTGTTATTGTTGTTGTTTTTTTAAAAAAACAGATAGGATAGGGAGCCTAACCCACAGCAAGGGAGTGGCCTATATATTGACTGTATCAGTGGTGGGTTTCGAATTGTTTTAGAACCTCTTCTGTAGGTGTGGCCTGCTTTGTAAATGTGACCAGGTGGGAGTGGCTTGGCAGCCATGTGACCGGGTGGGCGTGGCTAACTTGTAAAATGTGGTGAAACTCACTTAACAACGCTCTTGCTTAGCAACCAAAATCTTGGCTCAGAAACTCTGGCATTGAAGCACGCAAGCCTTAAAGCTATCAAGTTACAAGACCCTTGCATCCCTAACTCCTTAGGGGAAAAAACCCCAGGGGTGTTCAAACTTGACTTCAACTCCCAGAATTCCTCCTCTCGCTCTTCATGATGTGTGGACGGGCGGGGGGGAAGGAGCTGGAACCGCTTCTAAACAGCACTGTAGATTTGTGGAACCTCTTCTATAGAAGAGGTTAGAACTGGCAGGAACCCACCCCTGGACTGTATATTTGGAACTCTTTACACTGTGTATGCTTATCCAAAGAGGTGGCGACTCCAAGAGAAATATTCCCATTGAGTGGTTTTGAGTCACAGCGTCTCCTTCCATTAATAATATCGCTGGAAGCAGCTGACCACAGAACTGTGAAACAGAGGAACAGATTTAAAACCACTCAATCAAAATGTTTACGGAAACACATAAAATATTAATAAAGGGTCTCTCTAAAGCAGTTCAAACACTGGTTACAGAGAATGATCCTAACGCCCGGGGCTTCTGTTCATGTGGGCTTCTAACTTGCTGGGTCAAACAACTAGAAAGAGAGAACTTGATTGCATAAGCTGTAGGACAAGAGTAATTATCAAATACCTGGGAGATTTATGTGACAGTTTAATATCGAGTTCAAAGCTAGTAAAATGAGCATCTGAGTCACATAGCATGATCAAAGGCAGGAAGCAACCAGAATTAATATTCTTCTCGCTAAAATGGAAGATTTCATTGAAATTAAGTTTTTTCCAGTGAGACCACTGATTTATTTTTCTCCTGAACTACTGAAGGAGGACACCTTCAATCAAATGGTCAAAAGGATAGTGGTTTTTTTACCTGTTTTATTCTTTCAGGGATACTAATATATGGTTTTATGCTGCTGTGGTTTTCACTGTAGTACTTAATGATTTAAACAATTGTAATTTTCCTAAATAAAATTACTAATCCTAAATAAATAGAGCTAAAATACAGAGAAAATAATAGCTAAAATAATAAATTGTTCTGACCCCCCCTCCTCCATCCAGTAATGAAAGCCGAGACAAGCTTAACTGGAATGTAGTTTAATAGCAAGACCAAAATCTTGGTGGCTGAAAGCCAAGCAAACAAACAGATAAGGACCTTGGCAGCAAGTCAGACAAACCTTGGCAGCAATTCAGACAAACCTTGGCAGCAATCCAGCCTGCCAAGTTAGTTACAACAGTTCTCTTTAGTCAATGCGTTGACTTCTGCAAAGAGGGGCATGTGAACGAGCAGTCTTTTTTATAGTCTGGAGAGGAGCTTAATGACCACCAGCTGAGCGCAATTACCTCCTGTACTTGCGTAACTGTTCCTGATGCCTAGTAGCTCTTCGATTCCGGGCATCCAGGAACAACTCACTACTGGCTTCTGAATCCCTCTCCCTTGTCTCCTCCCCACTGGTCCAAGGCTCAAATGCCACCTGGTGGTCAACCAGCCTCTCAGCGCCCTGCTTGGAGTTGGAACCCTGTCCAGGGTCCTCCACATCCTCCAGAGCCGACTCATAGGGCCCCTCGCTGTCGGAGTCTGGTGGCAGCTCCAACGGCTCCTGCTGGGCCACAACACTAAATAAAATAAAATAATCAAATAAAATAAAGAACCAGTTTGGTGTAATTCTAGTCTTACTTTAGAAAAGCCAAATGGGTGATGTTGGGCCAGTCGCTCTCTCTCTCTCTCTCTCTCTCTCTCTCTCTCTCTCTCTCTCTCTCTCTCTCTCTCTCTCTCTCTCTCTCTCTCCCCCTCTCTCTCTCTTTCTCTCTCTCCCTCCCTCCATCGCTCCCTCTCTCTCTCTCTGCCTTCCCCCCCTCTCTCTCTGCCCAACTCACCTCAAAGGATGGTTGTTGTGGGGAAAATAGGAGGAGGAAGGAGTTTGAATTATTTATAAAAATATTAAAGGCAAGATTTAAAAATCCAGTAGATAAATAATGAAATACTCTCAGTGATGTTTGAAACATTTGAATACAGGACATCACATGTCCCTGGAAGTGAACTCTAATTATATTGGAAACTTAGACTTGGAGGAAGAGTGGTTGGACTTGTATGATGATGATTGAGGCACTACTGAAATGGTGCAAT
Source organism: Thamnophis sirtalis (assembly GCF_051295495.1). Classification (NCBI taxonomy): domain Eukaryota; kingdom Metazoa; phylum Chordata; class Lepidosauria; order Squamata; family Natricidae; genus Thamnophis; species Thamnophis sirtalis. The sequence continues at coordinate 128,831,995 of NW_028261386.1, forward strand.
GGATCACAGAAGCCTAGTAGATGGTATAGCAATAGCAATAGCAATAGCAGTGGACTTATATACCGCTTCATAGGCCTTTCAGGCCTCTCTAAGTGGTTTACAGAGAGTCAGCATATTGCCCCCAACAATCTGGGTCCTCATTTTACCCACCTCGGAAGGATGGAAGGCTGAGTCAACCCTGAGCCGGTGAGATTTGAACCACTGACCTGCTGATCTAGCAGTAGCCTGCAGTGCTGCATTTAACCACTGCGCCACCTTGGCTCTTATCAAGAGACATTCATTATGGTAAGGGAAGGGAATGACTTCTTATACAATCAATGTGGTAGTTTGTATGACCTCAAGCTGTATTCTAAGGATGAATGAGGCAATGTCTTCCTGAACCACCTGAAATGGATCTACAGTGAGGACATTGGGATGTCATTTAGTATGGAGGAGGGTGACCAGATGGTACTCAAGAAAAGGTTTTAATATATTTCGACTGTGTTTGATAAAAAGCTATACCGTGTACGGGCTCTGGGAAGTCGGGGGGGGGGGGAAGGGAGGTGGGGTTCTAGGGGGGAGGGGGGAGGGGGGAAATATAGTATGTGCTGGATTTTAAACTGATTAATATGATTGCACTTGTATACTGTTGCGTTGTTAATTCTAGTGTAAACATAGGAAGCTGAATATATTGATAGATAGTAGAAATACACCGAAGGGAGGAGTAGAAGGAAAGAAGAAAGAGGGGGAGAGAGGGTGGGAGAGAGGATCGTAGGGAGGGTGAGATGGAAGGGAGGGAGTGTATTGGGAGAGAGGAGTGATAGAGGGGGAAGGGAAGTAGGTTAGAGGGGAATGTTGGAGGGGAGAAAGGAAAGTTGGAGGGGGGTGAAAGAAAGGGTGTATGGAGGGTTGAAGTGGTTATATGGCCCCAGTTATGCACAGTATATATGTGACCGTATGAAATGAAAATGAAAATGAAATAAAACATATTTACATCATCATAAAAAAAAGGAAGAAGGTTAAGACTATGTGTTGGAACTACAGCAGGCCAACACAGCAGACATAAAGACCAACTACAAGTACTATTTTTTATATCTTACTGCTACATGGAGATTATGAGGAGAAGGAGGTAAGAAAAACACTAACACCCAAGTATCACCAAAGGATAAGGCAGATCCTGAAAAGCAATCTCAATGATGAGAACAAGATCCACGCCATCAACACACGTGCCCTGTTGGTTTATGATACTAAACCATGCTGGTATAAGAAGCTGGCCCAAGAAGGGCATGGAAACCACTGAGGTAAAGATCCAGAAGCTCCTCACAAAGTATGCAGGTGTCTATGCCCTGGCCAGAAATTGAGCAGGCAGGGTCCGCTGAGGATCAAAGCCACTGTGGTATATGAAACCAAGTGCATTCAGGAATACATCAGTAAAATGACACCGAAAGATTAGCTGCTTAGAGAAAGGCGGAAGCAGCGGCAGACTTGAGAAGAAGTCCAAACAGAGAAAGCACCCAGTGGTGGGATTCAGCCAGTTCGCACCTATTTGGGAGAACCGGCTGTTAACTTTCCAAGCAATCAGAAGAACCAGTTGTTGGTAGAAATCTCCTTTTGGTTCTTTCCACTTTACAGGGCTAATCCTGTAAGGAAGGCAGGAGGGAAACATTCTAGTGTTGTTTCTAGCCTGATCTTTATTGCCCTGCTTACAGAAACTGCCTCTCCGGTTCACCCTTATGACATTGTAGCAGCTAAGGCGAAGCGCTCATCGATGTGAGTGACATTGAGTTAGCCACGCCCACCTGGTCACATGACCACTGAGCCACACCTACCCAGATGGTCATTAGGGCAGAGAACCGGTTGTTAAATGTTTTGAATCCCACCACTGGAAAGCACCTTAGCAAGACAAGACCCTACATGGGATGTACCAGTGACAGAGAGCTGAGATGACAGACATTAGGAAATCCAACCAATAGTCATAAAGGGCTGTGCTAAGGCCCTGATCATAGCAGCACAAGAACAGCCACTAAGCTGTAAAGAAAACTCAGAGACATAGTGTGGTAGAGTGTAAGATGCAGACAAAAACTGAGTATATGGCCATTGTGTATAGGAACATCTGCACATTGTATATGTTAGACCCTCTGAAATCCAGACAAGAGATTCCACAGAAGGTCATGGACAGTTAGAGCACTAAGATCCCATGGGATTTCCAGATCCAGATGGACAAACTGGATCATAGCAATAGCAATAGCAGTTAGACTTATATACCGCTTCATAGGGCTTTCAGCCCTCTCTAAGCGGTTTACAGAGTCAGCATATCGCCCCCACAGTCTGGGTCCTCATTTCACCCACCTCGGAAGGGTGGAAGGCTGAGTCAACCTTGAGCCGGTGAGATTAGAACCCCTGAACTGCAGATAACAGTCAGCTGAAGTGGCCTGCAGTAGTGCACCCTAACCACTGCGCCACCTCGGCTCATCCAGATATCATGGACAAAGGCCAGAAGGCAGCAGTAGTGATCGATTTATAGTAGTGCCAAGTGATAACAACATCAGGAAGGACTACGAGAAGCTGAAGTAACACCAAGGACTTGAAGGAGAGGGCATGGAAAGTAAAGGGCAAAGTGATTCAGTGGGGATAGGAGCACTCAGGGCTGTGACTCCTAAGCTGGGAGAATGGCTCCAACAGATCCCAGGAATGACATCAGAGCCAGAAGCGTGCAGTGATAGGAACAGCGAAGATCCTGTGTGGAACCCTCAAACAGCCGGGCTTCTCTTAGAGGATCCAAGATGGAGGAAGACACAGATCACCCAGAGAAGGGTGAAGGGAATTTTTATGTATACCGTATATACTCGAGTATAGGCCGACCCGAATATAAGCCGAGGCACCTAATTTTACCACAAAAAACTGGAAAAGTTATTGACTCGAGTATAAGCCTAGGGTGGGAAATGCAGCAGCTACCGGTAAATTTCAAAAATAAAAATAGATACCAATAATGTTTTTGAATATTTATTTCAAAGAAAAACAGTAAACTAGCGGTGTATTCAATGAAATACTTCACTCACCTCATGATGCTGATGTCCCGCTGTAATGATGATGTCCCGTGCAGCCGCGGGAGCGATGTCCCGCCTCCTATGACACACGGCACAGTGATTCCTATCATTGGATCACTGTACCAGAGGAGGTGGGACATCGCTATGTGGCTGCTTGCCATAACAAGGAGGAGGTGGGACATCGTTGCAGAGCGGCAGGAGGGGGAGGAAGGGGAATCGTAAGACAGCCCTGCATTACATTAGAACGTGAGGAGGGGGGATGGTGCGGTGCGCGCTGCGCGGCAAACTGACACAGAGGGAGGGGAAACTCACAGGGGCGCCGGGCCATTCACGAGCGTCACCCAGCGGCATGGCCCCGCCCCTTTTTCTCCTCCATTTCGGGCAAATTTTTCACTGACTCGAGTATAAGCCGAGGCGGCTTTTTTCAGCCCAAAAAGTGGGCTGAAAAACTAGGCTTATACTCGAGTATATACAGTATATCAGTGATTTTTAAAAAAAAAATAAAAAAAAATCCCCATGGTGGCGGAGGTTCCAGAAGCTGCCCAACCCACTTGGAACGAAATTAATTTAGTTTTGCTTCCCGACTCTTCCTTTTTGACAGCTTGCAGGGACACCCAGAGCAAAAATAAGCCTGTCATTTCCTAGTAGCTACAATTATTTGTGCTTAATGAGCAAAGAAGGTCATGCATTCCTGCTTCCTGGGAAAAAAAAAGCCTGTGCAGGGGCTCTGGATAATAAAACCATAAAAGGCGCTGGCTCAGTTGATGTGCTACCCAGGATGTCATGACTGAGAAACCTGAAATCTCCATAGCAACCCATCAGGACCGCCAAAAGGATTCTGACTAAACTCTGGTGCAGCCTTTAGAGGCACATTAATATGCAAGACAATATGCAGGCGTTGGGTAGGCTAAATTATTATGTAGTCATCCACAGGCTGCTGTGCCCTGGCAAAAGGCAGTAAGAGGCCTTTCATTACCCGTTGAAGTATTTTGAAATTCAATTAAAGTATTTGGTACGAGGCTCAAGCAGACGAGTCTTAATTTCTCTCTTAACAGGGAGTGTTTTAGAGAGAGATGCCGTCTTGAGTAGCTGGGCGTTTTCGTGGCAAAGGGTCACCTTCTCAGATTGACTTGAGGCAGGGGTGAAATTTGACCGGTTCTATCCAGTTCAGGCAAAAAGGTGGCGGTAGTGGTGGGAGGCTCCACCCACACACCCAGACATCATCACACCCCAGTTTTGATGCTCTGCACATGCCTGGAATGTCCTGTGAATGCACGGAAGTGCATGCTCACATTTGAGAACCGGTAGCAAAGGTAAGTTGATTTCACCCCTGACTTGAAGCCATCACAGGTGACCTACCTCAAACTAGTGATATCCTTCTGTTGTGGCCCAGCAGGAGCCATTGGACCTGCCACCAGACTCCGACAGCGAGGGGCCCTATGAGTCGGCTCTGGAGGATGTGGAGGACCCTGGACAGGGTTCCGACTCCGAGCAGGGCGCAGAGAGGCTGGTTGACCACCAGGAGGTGCCTGAACCTTGGACCAGTGGGGAGGAGACAAGAGAGTGTGATCCTGAAGTCATGCATTGGAGCAGTGGGGAGGGGAGAAGGGAGTTGTTCCTGGATGCCCAGCACCGAAGAGCTGATAGGCGGAAGGAACAGTTGCGCAGTTACAGGAGATAATTGCACTCAGCTGGTGGTAATTAGGCTCCTCTCAAGACTATAAAAGGAATGATTGTGCACACGCCCTTTTGCAAGAGTCAACGTTTGTACTAAAGTGGGAGAACTTTTGGGGCTAGCTTGGCAGGCTGGATTGCTGCCAAGGTTAGTCTGTGCTGGATTGCTGCCAACGTGTTGTCTGTGCTGGAATGCTGCCAAGGGCCTGTCTGTCTGTTAATAAAGTCTTTGAAGTATCTTTGTCTCGTGTGCTTTGGTGTAGGACGAAGGGGTCAGAACATGCTTCTATACTCTTAGTGGATGAATCTATGTCTCTTCTAATACAAAGACTGGTTTGTAAGATTGGCTGGCTCATATTTTATCTGAATTGCCGTAGGAAACCAGGAGGAGGCATTTGCTTAGTGCTCCAATTCTATAATCAACTTTCTTTTGGACAGAATGGAATGGAGGCACAACGCAGCGTAAAGCAAAAGCATCCAGAGGGGGAAAACAAAGGGTGACAACAACTGTCCAACATTGTGTGGTAGCAATGCAAGTTTGTCCCCTTTTGAACACGCATCATAATGTTACATTCACACATGAAAGAGACTGAGCTGCTTTCCATTTGGAATGAATCTGTCTGATAATGCAGATGTCTCTGGCTTGCAGCTTTCCAATTACCGCAAACTTTTTCCCGTTGTTTGGAAGGAGATTACTTGACAAATACTGCAATAGTTGTAGTATTTTAAAGTTCGGATCCTCTGGGCATCTACTAGGAGGACACTGCTAAAGAACTGAGGAATAAATAAGTTGGAAACATGTAGAAAGCATTGGAGATCCTAAGGGAATGCTTAAATACAAGTTTCCCTACTAGGTGAGTTGTAAGAAAAAATCTTGTTGTAGTTTCTAGATACAATGACACTGATTAAAATCACACACTGTATCATAATTGCTTTAGATTTCAGCTCATGCTATGAGATGGCTTGATATTTCTTATAATATCTGTTTGGGGCAAGAGAGCAATAGCAAGTGGCTATAGAAGGTTCCACCACAAATGCGCGAATGACAAAAGCGCGCCTGACTAAACCGCGGTGACAAAACCGCGCCGACAAAACTGTGCCGACAACAGCGCGCTAACAGAAGCGCGCTTTAACCCTAACCCTAAACCTAACCCTAACCCTAACCCTAACCCTAACCCTAACCCTAACCCTAACCCTAACCCTAACCCTAACCCTAACCCTAACCCTAACCCTAAACCTTACCTTAACTTAAATTGCACTTCTGTCGGCGCGCTTTTGTCGTCGCACTGCTGTCGGCGCGCTTTTGACATCGCAGTTTTAGCGCCGCGGTTTTGTCGGCGCGCTTTTGTCGTTCGCGCATTTGTCGGGTCATGGCTATAGAAGACAGCTTACAGGACACATAAATGATTTACAGATAGCCCTTAACTTACAACCGTTTGTTTAATGACAGTTCAGAGTTATGACAGTCCTGAAAAAGGGATTTAGGACCTGACCTCGAAGTTATGACTGTCACACCCAACCCTATAGTCATGTGATCACAATTTGGATGCTTGAAAACCAACTTGCATTTTCAATGATTTCAGTGTCTTCTGATCATGCGATCAGGATTTGCAACTTTCTCAGCTGGCTTCTGACAAGCAAAATCAACAGGGGAAATAACCAAGTGAGTCACGAAACAGCCATGGTGATTCACTTAACAACCACAGTAATAATGGATGTTTCAAGTTGGTGTTTACAATTACAATATTTACAATTTATCATGGGATTCTTCTCCTTCTTTCTTCTTCTTCTTCTTCTTCTTCTTCTTCTTCTTCTTCTTCTTCTCCTCTTCTTCTTCTTCTTCTTCTTCTTCTTCTTCTTCTTCTTCTTCTTCCTCTTCTTAATCTAATTTTCTTCTTCTAAACCTAATCCAAAAGGAGACATTCTCCAAGAACCGAGACACACAAACAGGAAAACCGCATCGCCCTCCTCCCTTACATCAAAGGCACCACGGATAAAATCAGCAAAATTCTCCACAAGCACAATATCAAGACAGCCTTCAGCACTGACCAAAAATAGCCAACATCTTAAGAAACCCCAAAGACAAGATCCAGTTACAAAACCAAGGAGTCTATGAAATACCATGCAAAAATCTGCCCTGCCACATGACAAACTAATAGGAGAATAAATGTACGCATCGCAGAACACAAGAATGCAGACAGAAAAAAAGAAAAAACTTCCTCCCTTTTCCAGCATCTTAAAGGAACAGGACATGAAATTGATTTTGAAGGAATCAAATTAATCTCCAAAACTGAACACTTCAACAAGAGAATAATTATGGAAGCTATCAAAATAGAGAAACACCCCCACAACATGAATAAATGTGATGATACCTCCCGCCTACCAGACATCTGGAAACCAGCCCTAGTCAACAAATGAGCCCCACCCACCACCCAGGCTGTTACAACAAAAAAGAACAACGGACACACAGCCAGCATCTCAGCCACACAGGATGATATGAAACAGCCGACCAATCTACAAACATCAACTCCGTCTACCAATCAGGATGCAACTACACAGCCAATCAACCCACTTACAGCAAAAAAGCCAGCACTCCACACACCCTCACCAAGATTTATAGAAAGACGGCAGCTCCGACCACGCTTTACTTGCACAAGCATGAAGCTGAAAACACAAGCCTGAAGATAGTAAGTGAGACGTATGTATGTATGTATGTATGTATGTATGTATGTATGTATGTATGTATTTGTTTTTGTAGATTTTCACGGGTGTAGGTATGCTGGTCTTGTTGTATTGAGATTGTCTTGGCAACATTTTGGTGAGCCTCATCTTTAGGCTGGGTTTTGGGCTGAAAAACCTGAAGGAGCAGTGGATGTGTGATCTTGGTCTGAGGGGTAATGAGATCATACCCCTGTCGTGGTCAGACCACTGCCTACTGAGGCTTGACTTCCGGAGGCCAAACCCCCACCGTAGGGAGGAGGAACCGACCAGGTGGTTCCGCCCCAGGCGACTTATGGACCCGTTGAGGTTCCAGACGGAGCTTGGGGTTATTCCTGATACTCTCGCCCACAGTTCGGCGGAGACTCTGGCTGCCGCCTGGTATTCGGCGGCGTCGGAGTCTCTTGACCGGATTGCGCCACTACGGCCCCTCCGGGTCAGTGGATCCCGGAGGCCTCCTTGGTTTACCGAGGAGCTCCGGGAGAAGAAACGCCGGAGGAGATGCCTAGAGCACCTGTGGAGGTCCGATAAGTCCGAGTCGAACCGAGCACTTTTAACTACCTGCACCAAGGACTATGTCCGAGCACTAAGAACTGCAAAAAGATCATACATCTCTGCCTTGGTTGCGTCCGCCGAGTCACGCCCAGCCGCCCTGTTTAGGATAACCCGCTCCCTCCTCAATAGGAGGGATGCGGGAGACCCCTTGCAGGGTAGAGCTGAGGACTATGCTCAATTCTTGGCGGACAAAGTAGCTCGGTTTCGATCGGACTTGGACTCCACCGCAGTAGATCCAGCCGAGACACAGGAGGACCACTTGCCACACCAGCTCTAGGTTGAGTTCCAGGATGTTGCCTCTGGGGATGTGGACAAGGCCATTCGAGCTGTAAGTGCCTCCACTTGTATTCTGGACCCGTGTCCCTCCTGGCTGGTTGCCAACAGCAGGGAGGTGACACATGGCTGGATCCAGGCGGTTGTGCCCGCCTCCCTTCGGGAGGGGCACTTCCCCGCCGTACTTAAAACGGCGGTGGTGAGACCCCTCCTGAAGAAACCATCCTTAGATCCAGCCATTCTAAACAACTTTCGTCCTGTCTCCAACCTCCCCTTTATCGGGAAGGTTGTTGAGAAGGTGGTGGCCTTCCAGCTTCAACGGGCCTTGGAGGAAGCTAGTTATCTTGACCCCTTCCAGTCCGGCTTCAGACCTGGTTACAGCACAGAAACCGCTTTGGTCGCATTGACCGATGATCTCTGGAGGGCCAGAGATGGAGGCTATGCGTCCATCCTGGTTCTCCTTGACCTCTCAGCGGCTTTCGATACCATCGACCATGGTATCCTTCTGCGACGTCTGCGGGAGGTGGGAGTGGGAGGCACTGTTTTACGGTGGTTCTCCTCCTACCTCTCGGACAGGTCGCAGTCGGTGTTGGTCGGGGGGCAGAGATCGTCCCTGAGGCCCCTAACATGTGGGGTGCCGCAGGGTTCGGTCTTATCCCCCCTACTATTTAACATATACATGAAACCGCTGGGCGAGATCATTCGGAGGCACGGGATAAAATACCACCAATATGCGGACGATACGCAACTGTATCTGTCCGCCCCGTGCCAACTCAATGAAGCGGTGGACGTGATGAACCAGGGTCTGGAGGCCGTTAGGAACTGGATGAGTGCTAACAAACTGGTACTCAACCCGGACAAGACCGAGTGGCTGTTGTGCTTCCCTCCCAATAATTTGGCTAATACACCAACGCTTAGGCTGGGGGGTCAAATTTTATACCCCTCAGATAGGGTCCGCAACTTAGGAGTCCTCCTGGACCCACAGCTGACTTTTGACCACCAGCTGTCAGCTGTGACCAGGGGGGCATTTGCCCAGGTTCGCCTGGTCCGCCAGTTGCGGCCCTACCTAGACCGGGAGGCTCTCACAACAGTCACTCGAGCCCTTGTGATCTCTAGGCTGGAATACTGCAATGGGCTCTACATGGGGTTGCCCTTGAAGTGCATCCGGCGGCTACAGCTAGTCCAGAATGCAGCCGCGCGAGTGATAGTGGGCGCACCGCGGTTCGCCCACGTTACACCCGTCCTCCGCGAGCTGCACTGGCTACCTGTCGGTCTCCGGGTGCGCTTCAGGGTACTGATGACCATCTTTAAAGCACTCCATGGTAGTGGATCTGGGTACTTGAGAGACCGCCTTCTGCCGATTACCTCCCTAAATCGACCAATTAGATCGCACAGACTGGGCCTCCTCCGAATTCCATCTGCCAGTCAATGCCGACTGGCAACCACACGGAGGAGAGCCTTTTCTGTTGCAGCTCCGACCCTGTGGAACGACCTCCCCGTTGAGATCCGTATCCTCACCACTATCCAGACCTTCCGCGCAGCCCTCAAGATCTGGCTCTCCCAGCAGGCCTGGGGATAGGTTCCCAATTTACCCGCCCGAGTGTTTGATTGCTGAATGAAAGTTGTGTTTTTACTATTTTTTCTTTGTTCACATACTGTTCTGTTTTTGACACTGCACCCCCCTCCCTTGTGGTTGTAAGCCGCCCTGAGTCCCCTCAGGGAAAAGGGCGGCATATAAATCCCAATAAAACTCTAAAAAAAAAAACTCTAAAGATGCCTGAAGATGGTGAGTGAGACCTCGCTGAAATGTTGCCAAGACAATCTCAATCTTACATGGGAAAAGACCCGAATACAACAAGACCAGCAAATATATATATATAGTCGAGCTCTGTGGCTCAATGGTTAACACATCTGCCTTAGAGGCAATACAGCACAGGCTCGATTCCCAGTAAGGGTATGGCTAGCTGATGAGAGCTAAATAGCTTGAAATAGATCTATACTAGTCTCCCTTTATTTATTTATCAGCACAAATGTAACAAATGTAACAAAAAGGCAACAGTAAAAAAATATAAAAAAATATTGGGTTCTGTCTGGATGGTCTCTTGTGACGAGCCGAAGGACAGAGAATGGAAGTAGTGATCTTCCTCCCATATTTGGGCATACCGGGGGTTGTAAAATCTAAATAGATACCTTTCGCCCTGGCTGGCTGATAAGGAGTCGAGCTCTGTGGCTCAATGGTTAACACATCTGCCTTAGAGGCAATACAGCACAGGCTCGATTCCCAGTAAGGGTATGGCTAGCTGATGAGAGCTAAATAGCTTGAAATAGATCTATACTAGTCTCCCTTTATTTATTTATCAGCACAAATATAACATATATATATACACACACATATACATACACACATATACATACACATACATACATACACACACACACACACACACACACACACACGTATGTATATAAACATAGTAGAAGTTTGTGTTATGTGAGAGTTTTACATTGTCCTTGTTTCAAGTTTTCTCTCTCCCTCCCTCTCCCTCCTCTCTGTTTTTTGACCATTCCCATAAGACTTAAATCAATTACAGTTTGCCCAAAGAATCAATTTTGGTTTGACTACGCCCTTACTTTCCTGTCACTTTTTCCCACAAGAAACACTAATTAGACAGTAAGCCAAAGATTTTCAAGGATCATTAAATAAACTGTTGGCAATATGCAAAAGGGCTTACAGCACTGGAGAAAACTGGCGAACTAATGTGCTGAAGGAAATCCTCTGGCCTTTCAGACAAATCCCCCTCACCAACACACACACACACACACACACACACACACACACACACACACACACACAAACCAGAGACAATACAAGTAGAAGATCAAAGTTAGAGGGGGGGAGAAATTGTCGTTCTGTTGGCAGGTGGAACTGGGGATAACATTTTATTTGAAGGATGGCATCTACCTGGCAAGAGAGAAGGTCAGCAGTTATTTTACAGAAACTGAACAAAATCATTCACGTCAGATGAATGAAAAAAAAAAGAGTGAGCAAGAGAGCGATACAATTCTTTTACAGGTAGCCATGGCAAATGTTTAATTTTTTCCCCCCTTTTTTAACTTTAATATGTGATAAAAAGCTAGTCAGGAGGCAGAAATCTCTGCTCCTGTCTATATGCATTACCTTTTAAAGTTAGCTCAGAAAAAAAATGGTCAACTTACTGACACACTCCATTGCATTGTCCTAAACACAATGCAATTTGCAATTATTATTATTTTTTGCTTCAATCGATGTGGATAATTTTCGTATCCCTTTGGAGTATACAAAGAAGTTCACAATTTGAAATGAAACAGAGCCATAATAGATATTAATCAAAAACACCAGTAATTTTGAGCAAAACAATTGCTTTTGGGGAAAATCAGAATGACCAGATAGCAAAGAGTATTTTGACCTCGTCTCTAAACCAAGTGAAGTGGGAGCTGGCCTGGAAGCTCGCAATATGATGCCCATCCATACCATGATATTTCTCTTTCCCTCAATTAAATTACAAATACAACGTTAAAACATTCCAATATCAAAAACCTTGCAAAATCAGCCCAGCCAACAAGAACAATGAAATTTTGTAAAATCTTGCCTGTGGTAGCCAGCCTCCCAATATTGTGGCCTCCTTGCCTCCTTATAATCAAGCAAAACATTGGCTGAATTGGAGCAGGTGGTTACTGGTTACATTTACCTAAATATATTTCAGATGGTGACTGAGATGCTGGAGATCTCACCTGAGCATCGACAGATCTGTCAGTCAAAGAACTCCAGCTGGCGGGGTTCAGGAGAATAGTCTTTTCTGCCATGGCTCATGACATCTTCACCCCCCAAGATGAGATCCACACCCAATGGTGGGATTCAAATAATTTAACAACCGGTTCTCTGCCCTAATGACTATCTGGGTAGGTGGGGTTCGGTGGTCATGTGACTCGGTGGGCGTGGCCAACTCAAGGTCACTCAGGTCGATGGACGCTTCACCTTAGCTGTTACAATGTCATAAGGGTTAACCGGAGAGACAATTTCTGTAAGCAGCGCAACAAAGATGAGGCTAGAAACAACACCAGAATGTTTCCTTCCTGCCTTCCTTACAGGATTAGCCCTGTAAAGTGGAAAAAAGCAAAGGGAAATTTCTTCCAACAATCGGTTCTCTGAACTGCTTAGAAAGTTACCAACCGATCGAGCGATCGTGGGTGCACCCAGGTACACCCACGTTACACCTATCCTCCGCAAGCTGCACTGGCTACCCATTAGTCTCCGGACCCGCTTCAAGTTGCTAGTCGTTACTTATAAAGCCCTACATGGCATGGGACCTGGGTACCTGAGAGACCGCCTCCTGCCAATTACCTCCCATAGACAGATCAGATCGCACAGACTAGGCCTCCTCCAGATTCCATCTGCCAGCCAATGCCACGGGGGAGAGCCTTCTCTGTTGCAGCTCTGGCTCTCTGGGACGAGCTCCCCGTGGAGATCCAGACCCTTACTACTCTCCCGGCCTTCCGCAAAGCCACTAAGATCTGGCTGCTCCGGCAGGCTGGGGGGCTGTTGAAATAGCCAGCCCCACTGTAACTATCAATGTTGTGTATTTTAAACTGTTGTTTGTCTGTCTGTCTATTTATCCCCTTCCTCTGTTTATTGTAAGCCGCCAGGAGTCCTTCGGGAGACAGACAAACAAACAAACAAATAAACAAACAAACAAATAAACAAACAAACAAACCGGTTCTCCCGAATAGGTGCGAACTGGCTGAATCCCACCACTGTCCACACCCAATCTCTTACCCTTCCGAAAGGGCTTGAAGTCATGACTTTGCCAACAGGCCTGGAGCCTTGAGGGATGCATCTCATTGTGGAAGTGGTTAATGTACTAAGACCCCATCTTTCCCCCTGGGTTCACCTTGCTGCCTTTTCCTGCCCATTTTTTGTCAATTTTAAGCTAATTTATTATATTTATTGCTTTAATCTTTTAATAGGTTTTTTTATCGGTTTTTAATGATTGTAAACCACCCAGGATAATCTCTTGGTGAAATGGGGAGCATACGAGTTGAATAAATAAATAAGAAGAAATAGCTATAAAACTCTCACTAAGGCCCTACTTATGAGATGCTTCATTGGCCTCCCATAGGCTTTTGAAGCCATTGAAGATAGCATAGTCATAAACAGAGACAATAGTCATCTAGGAGAAGGGCATAAATGGCTTGTCACAATGCTCTCGTTGCTACATTAAATTATTTGATAAATCTGCTCAGAAAATCAGATGAAGAATTGCAGTACAGAAAACATTACCAGCAAACGTAAGAAACAAATTACAGATAATATTACACAAGAAGATCGCTAGCAGTATAATTCACTCTCTAGCACTATGAATGGCTGTATATTACTGAATAACAAATGTTATATTATCTCCTTTTGGATTCCCCTATAGAGTTTTGGCTACTCTTTCCATTGATGATTTTGATGGCTACAAGGAAGGGCAGATGGAAGAAGAACATACTATTTATCTAACTGCAAATCTCTATCTACGGAAGCAGGGAGTCATTGGGAAATATAGACCACTACGCTAGCTGTTTCACTGAATAATGTATTTATTCTGCTAATATGACAAGATTCCTTGGCTCCTTGTGGGGATTATGCATAAAAGACAAACGAATCATCAGCCTGCCCTTTCACCAGATGGTACGTATTGTTCTGCATGGGAATATCTGACGGGAAAGAACTCAAATTGACAAAAGCCTCAGTAACAGGCAGAAGCAATTTTTTAAAAAAATAACACCACCACTACTAAACAAGCAACAGTTCTAACACTTCTACAGAAAGGAAAATCCCTGGATAGTTGCAGTCATTGGAAAAGGTGGCCCAGAATTCAATCTCTTCTGAAGGAGAAAGAAAAGAAAAGAATAAGGAAGACACGTTGGAAGAATCTGATAATTCAAGAAAGAGTTGAATCTGGAATCGATTCCGTCAATAAAATTATCATTAAAATAGCTCGGGGAAATGCATCTGTCAAAGTGACAGCTTGCATATGGCTTGTGAATTTTAAATTCCTGCCAGTTCCGTAGAGCTTGGAGCTGCTATATAACATGCAAAGCAACTTATTCATTGAAAAACATGCAGAAGAAAATTCAGCGTTGTTGGAATAAATAAATAAATAAAAACCCCTCAGTATAATCCACAGACAAAGCTTCTTTGCTTGTTGAATATAAAACTAGTTTCAAGGTTCAGCATTTTCAGCAGCCAACTGCTTTGAAATTTCCCAGCGCTATCTATCAAAGTTAATATACATTCTAAACAAAGTTAATGTAATTATTTCAGATCATGATTAAATATCATTTTTTTAAGAATGATGGTTATTTTTTTTTCTCCCTATAATTTCATTATATGGAATGATAGGAAAAAGAAAACCAGTTCAGTAAAAATACTTGTAGGTAAGCTGAGAAAATCCAACTGGACAAAATTGCTCAGGGCCATGAATGAGTCTACACTGTGGCAGCAAGCAGTTTCAGTTTAGTTCAGTTTATTGTATTTATATGCCGCCCTTTTCCCCTGAAGGGGACTCAGGGCGGCTCACAACTCGAACCGGGGAAGGGGAATACAGACAAAAAAATTAAAAACAACAAGCATAACAATATATAATTTAAAACTCACAACAGTCATACCATTCGAGACGGGGGCAACAGCTCTTTAGCCCCAGGCCTGTCGGAACAGCCAGGTTTTGAGGGCTTTGCGGAAGGCCTGGAGGGTGGTGAGGGTTCGAATCTCCACGGGGAGTTCGTTCCAGAGGGTCGGAGCAGCCACAGAGAAGGAGAAGCAGAATGATCTCCACCATTATTGCATCTACAGAGTGCTGCCTGGCACTCTTCTTTAAAAGTCTTGGAGATCTGGGACTTGTTTTATCAGTGGCTGGGGGGGAAAACCTGGAAATCGAAAATGTTTTACTTATGTTTTAACTGAAGGAGTTAAGTGATAATATAATTATGCTGTGAAATAGATTAACAAACTTTCAAACTTTCAAACATTAATGGTATTTGTATGCCACCCACTCCCTAGGGACTCTGGGCGGCTCACAGCAAATAAAAACAGCAAATAAAAACATTTAAAACATTTAAAATTACAAAATTAAAATCAACACAGCATCCATTTCATCAAATGGGGCTGGAATACTCAACAGCCCCAGGCCTGCCAGAACAGCCAGGTCTTAGTCACTTTACGGAAGGCCGGGAGGGTGGTGAGGGTCCGGATCTCAGCAGGAAGCTCGTTCCACAAGGCCAGTGCAGCTACAGAGAAGGCCCTCCCTCAGGGAGCCACCAACCGGCATTGTCCGGTCGACGGCACCTGGAGGAGGCCCAACCTGTGTGATCTTATTGGTTGTTGAGAGGTAAATGGCAGGAGGCGGTCTCTCAGGTAGCCAGGTCCGATACCATGTAGGGCTTTAAAAGTAACGACTAGCATCTTGAAGCGAGTCCAGAGACCGATAGGAAGCCAGTCCAGTGCAGCTCGCGGAGGATAGGTGTAACATGGGTGTACCGAGGTACACCCATTATTGCTCACGCGGCTGCATTCTGGACCAGCTGTAGTCTTCGGACACTCTTCAGGGGCAGCCCCATGTAGAGCACCTATTTGCCCATGGCGACTCAAAGCAGCTTATGTAATTTAAAACCACATTTTTTAAAAAATAAAACTAATAAAAGAATGAGATAAATTAATATAATAAAATCACCCCACCTCTCTCCCCAGTGACAGCAGATCACATGAGCATTCAATGGGATCCATCCCGCTCTGGGTTCTTCAGTGCCTTCTGGAAGAGTATTAGATTGGGGGCCATTCTAATATCTGGGGGAACGATGTTCCAGAGAGAGGGAGCCACAATAGAAAAGGCCCTTCTTCTGAGTCCCACCAGTTGTATCTCCCTCGGGGAGTTCACTCTTAAATGAGTGCAGAACTTTAGCTTCTTCATTACCAAGATTCTGCACCTAATTTCTTTTAATTTCCTGACATTAAAGGTAAAGGTTTCCCCTGCCCAGTTGTGTCCGATCGTAAGAGATGTTGCTAATCTCCATTTCCAGCCGAGGAAGCCAGCATTGTCTAAATATGCTTCCATGGTCATATGGCCAGCATGACATCACAACAGTCATTCGTGCCCTTGTGACCTCTAGGCTGGAGTACTGCAACATGCTCTACATGGGGCTGCCCTTGAAGAGTATTTGGCGACTTCAACTGGTCCAGAATGCAGCCACGCGAGTGATCGTGGGTGTCCCTCGATTCACCCACGTAACACCTATCCTCCGCGAGCTGCACTGGCTGCCTGTTGATCTCCGGGTACGCTTCAAGGTGCTAGTTGTCACCTACAAAGCCCTTCATGGTATTGGATCTGGGTACTTGAGAGACCGCCTACTGCCAATTACCTCCTCTAGACCAATAAGATCCCATAGATTAGGCCTCCTCCGAATTCCATCAGCCAGCCAATGTCAACTGGCAACTACCCGGAGGAGAGCCTTCTCGGTGGCCGCTCCGACCCTCTGGAACGAACTCCCCGTGGAGATTCGTACTCTCACCACCCTCCAGGCCTTCCGCATAGCCCTTAAAAGCTGGCTGTTCCAACAGGCCTGGGGCTAAAGACTTGTAACCCCACTCGAATGGTATGACTGTTGTGTTTTTAACGATGTATGGTTTCTATGTTTGTAACTTGTCTGTCTTTCCCCTCCCTCCAATTGTGAGCTGCCCTGAGTCCCCCCAGGGAAAAGGGCGGCATACAAATAAAGTATAAACTATACATTGAGGCACATGGAATACTGTTACTTTCTCACTGAAGGGTTACCTATTTATCTACTCACATTTGCATGCTTTCGAACTGCTAGAGCCAGAGCAGGGCAGGAATGGGATCTGACTCATCATTAATCCTGACCAATGAAATTCCTTGTGAATCTTGTTCCCCCGCTCTGCCAGTAGGGAATGCTCAATGTGGTTCAATAGGGAAGGGACTTTTCTTCTCTCTCTTCTAAGCCTCAGCCCCTCATCAGATATAACTAATGGTATCCCCACCTCTTGATGTTCAATACATTGTTAAAAGCTTGGGTTTTCATAGAGCATTCTGAACTACAGAGTGAGTAGATACATCATTCATGAGTTATGATACTATTAGTATGAGTACGGAATGTGATTATGGATAGGATGCTGGGTTGTTGTTATGATACTGTTCTATTGATTTTTGTTTTAAGTGCGGTATTTTGTTGAAGATGTGGTTTTATGGATTTGGCTTCAAGTGACGTATATTGTCCAAAGAGAATACTGTAAACCTCCCAAAGTCACACAACTGAATGGCTTAAAATGCTTTGAGTAAATAATTTTAATAGCTTTGACTGGGCAAGCTTGTTTATTTTAAAACTCATAATAGCCAAACATCATTCATTTGATTCTACATGAAAGCTGTGTATAGTATTTCCAAGCTACCATCTACATGATTTCATTGAACAATGTTGTGACACTGTGTTGTTCTCTTGAAGTTCTGCTGAAGCTGATTAACAGGTCTTTAGTGAGTCCAGTGGAAGCATGCTGGGTCTACAATTCACAGGTTGACTGATCAAAATCATTCTCTACTTCCAGAGAGCCAGTCTAGTTCAGTGATTAAAACATCATCAGTGCTGGTAAGGAGTACATTTTGCTGTTAGTTTATATTCTAGTGCAGGGATGTCAAACTCAATTTCATTGAAGGCCTCATCATGGTTGTGTTTGACCTTGGAGAGTGGGGGGGCATGGCCAGCTCAACATCACTCATGTTGGGGGCGCCTATGGTGGGTTGAGCGCTCCACCAGTGGAAACAGACTCCATTTTCAGCTGTGACTGTCCCCCCTACATCCCTCTGCCAGCAAAAATGCAGAGTGGGGTTCCTACCAGTTCGCACCTATTCGGTAGAACCGGTTCGTCAAATCTACCGAACCGGTTAGAAGAGGTTCCACCAGTGGACCTGGAAAGCAGGCCACACCTACAGAAGAGGTTCCAAATTTTTTTGAAACCCAACACTGGTCCTTGGATATGATTATTCTACACTATCACGCTCATATTTATAAAACTCAGTGCCTCTGTGAAAGGTAAGGATGACTACTGCGTTTGTGGTGCAATCAGAATATTGCGTGTGTTGAAGTTGTTTTAACGCAAACCAAAGATGCCTTCTAAAAAACAAGTTTACATCATGTTCTTATGCATGCCAGTGCTGTGTGTGAGGTAATTTAAGGTGGTTCTGACAAGTGTCGTCGGCATCTTCATATCCGGTCACATGAGCGGCAAGCCACTCCCATCCAGTCACATGGCTGGCAAGCCACTCCCACAAAGGAGGCCACACCCACAGAGTAGGTTCGAACAATTTTTGAAACCCACCACTGCAAAAATGGAACTCACAAAGGCCACCCGCAGCCCTCCTGAGCACCATTTTCGGCTGCTATGACCTCCCGCAACCCTCTGCCAACAAAAACAGAGCTCTGTTTTTGCTGGTAGAGACACCATGGGCTGATCCTTCGCTGTTTCCAGAGCCACCCCATGGTCCAGATCTAAGCACCCCCGGACCTTGAGTTTGCACCCCTATTCTAGTGGCTTGCCCTGTCACTTTTGGTGAGGGTAGTCTTACAGATCCTTTGGTTGGTAAAAGTAAATTATTCCCAGGTTAGAAGGGTAAAAGGTGAGCTTCTATTCTTGTTTCTGTACAATATAGTACTGAATCCAATCTAATCACACAATATTATGCACAAATTATAAATTCTTTGCATACTATTAGAAGTTCAGCTATGCTTGTTAAGCGAAATTCCAACACATTACTATATAATTGTAGACGGCTATTCTGCTGTGGCGGAACCTAGCAATTTCCATTTCCATACATGAACACATCAATGCATTTAGTAATAATATGGGATTCGATTAAAATTCTAGATTCAGGAAACAAAGGTTTCTCCTGGACTCTCCTTATTAACAACGGATAATCAGACAAAACATAGCAGGGGAGAAACCAATATAATACTCCTACATCATCGCTCTTGGCATTTTGTAACTTCTGCAAAGGTTTGTGTTAGCAACAAGCAACAAGCTTCCCTTTATCAACTCGGAATCAAGATACAGACAGAAAAAAAATGATTATGTAAAACCACACTGAACATATTTCCCTACCAAGGGAGTACAGTTTTTCCTCCATCAGGGTTTAAATGACACACAAGGGCAGCACATCTCATGGATTTATTTATTTATTACTGTTATTATAATCCTGCCTTTATTTTTTAATATAAATAAATCAAGGCAGCAAGGATGCCTAATACTATTTTTCCCACAGCAACAACCCTGTGAAGTGAGTTGGGCTGGGAGAGAGTGGCTGGCCCAAAGTCAACTGATTGGCTTTCATGGTTAAGGCAGGACTAGAACTAATAGACTCCTGGTTTCTTAACCACTAAACCAAACCAACTCATCAGGGACGTGCAGTCAGGGGAGGCAGGGGAGGCAGAGCCTCACCACTGTCATCATGAAAAGAAAAAAACATGTAAAAGGAAAAAGGCAAGAGCTGAGGTCAGGCTGAGCTAGTTGCTGCCAGAGTCACTGTGGATGACTCTGCTTAGTACTTAACTGTTTAAAAAAGCCTCTTAAAAAGTGCCCTCTACAGGAGATGGTAGGGGGAGGGAGAGAGAGAGGAAGGAGGGGAAGGGAGAAGAAAAAGAAAGAAGGAAACTTATTTAGCAAAGGAGAAAAACAAAAGCTGTCACTTTAAATTGGAACTGAGCATGCCTGGCTGTGGAATTCTGGGAGTTGAAGTCCACAAGTCTAAAAAAATTGCTGCCTCACCAGCCATAAACCGCACCGCACATCACAGATATGTGTGTGTGTGTATGTCTGTGTTTTATTTGTGCTGATAAATAAATAAAGGGAGACTAGTATAGATCTATTTCAAGCTATTTAGCTCTCATCAGCTAGCCGTACCCTTACTGGGATTTGAACCTGGGCTATATTACATACTAGGCAGACTTCTTAGCCATTAGGCCACAAGCTCTTATCCATTATCAGCGAAGCCAGGGTGAAAGGTATCTATTAGATTTGTACAACCCCTGGTAAGCCCCAATTATGGGAGGAAGCTAACTGCTTATAATATATATATTGGAGCACTAATAGTAACTCCATTGAGAACTTATGAATGACAACATTCATAGCTAAGGGTTGAAATGAGAGGTCCTTGGTGCTCTCTGAGCTTGGTTGTTTTCTTGCAGACATTTCATTACCAAACTGGGTAACATCAGTCTTGGTAAGGAAATGTCTGCAAGAAAACAGCCACACTCAGAAAGCACCAAGGACCCTCAGTTTATCAGTTCTTATAACTTTTGCCCTGGTAATACTGCAGCAGGTTTCAGGCTATTGTTTGGGATGCTGGAGAATTTGAACCTCTATGTGAAGGAATTGTTGCTTGTGGCTATTGTCACTGGATTTTGGCTTCATTCATGCTTTAGCAGATTGACACTTAGCCCCAGCAGCTGGCAGAGAAGTTACAAATACTACAAGTGTCAAGAAATCAAGAAATTAAAGTATTACTTACGGAACAAGGAATGCAGAAGTTTGATACTTTGGGCTGGAGTTCAAAAAGATCCTCCTCGTTTCATTCTTTTATTTCTCTAGGTCATGCCATCCGGCAATTTTATTTTTTCTGAATTCTGATATGTTAGAGGAAGCCTTAAAGTTAAATTAAGGACATGGGGCATGAGAATTGTGAATGTTTTTGTCCTGTAGACTTCCTAACTGATTTAGCCTTCTAGATCTTTGGCCATAAACACAGAGTAATTTAGCAGAATATAAATGTTCTACCACAACCAAAATAAACTGTTAAAAAAAAACCCAAATATCATACAACTGAACATTAAATCACAAATTGACCTTTCAGTTATATTTTACACAGCTTCTGAAATCTGTTTTGTTTCAACTTAAAATACAGCCGCTTCGAAGTACAGAGGAATAATGTTATTAGAACACATCCCTAATGTTTGCTTTAAATATCAAAGTGCATCATGGAAGGCCTTTTTATTAATCGCTTCATGTTAACTGTCTCTGTAGGCAGCTGTAGGCAGGCTTAACCCTACCAGCTCACTTGGAGACTATCTTCACGTTTCAAGACCGTTGCTTATTCTAACTTAATGTATCTTCAAAATGAGAGTGGCAGCATAGTCCAACGCACGGTTCCACTAATATTCAGTTGCACAGATGTGTCAGGGAAAATGGGAGATCCACAAGACCTTTTCAAGCCGTCTGTACGTCAGAGAAATATTTTAATGTTTCCTCATTTTTAAGTTTCAAAGTAGTAGACTTCAACTGGTCCAGAACGCAGCCGCGCGAGCGATTGTGGGTGTACCTCGATACACTCAAGTTATACCTATCCTCTGTGAGCTGCACTGGCTTCCAATCGGTCTCCGGATATGCTTCAAGGTGCTAGTTATTACTTATAAAGCCCTTCATGGTATTGGACCTGGGTACTTGAGAGACCGCCTGCTGCCAATTACCTCCCAAAGACCCATTAGATCGCACAGGGCCGGCCTCCTCCGGGTTCCATCCACCGGCCAATGACACCTGGCTATGACCCAGGGGAGGGCCTTCTCTGTGGCAGCTCCGGCCCTTTGGAACGAATTCCCCGCGGAGATTCGGACCCTCACCTCTCTCCCTGCTTTCCGAAAAGCCGTTAAAACCTGGCTGTGTCAGCAGGCCTGGGGTTGATGAGCTCTCCTCCCCTCTCGACAGGTGTGGTTGTTGGTCATTTTAATATGTTTATTTTGTACTTGTATGTTTTCTCTTCTCTGGACTCAGGCTGCTGTCGCTAAATGCCAGGTCTGTAGTACACAAAGCTCCTCTCGTCCGGGACTTAATTTTAGACGAGAGGGCAGACCTGGCATGTATTACTGAAACCTGGCTGGGCCCAGAGGGAGGAGTCCCCCTTGTAGAGCTGTGCCCAGAAGGATTTCAGGTGCTGCACCAGCCGAGAGCCCAGGGAAGGGGTGGGGGTGTGGCCGTTGTTATCCGGGAGTCGTTAGTTCCTCGTAGGGTCCCTGCTCCGGAGCTTGTCGGGTGTGAGTCTCTGCTGATAAAGTTGGACCTCAAGGGTCAAGTGGGTCTGCTGTTAACGTACCTGCCTCCCAACAGCGTTGCAGCAGCCCTCCCTCGCTCCTCGAGTCGGTAGCCGAGCTGGCAATTGAGTTCCCTAGGTTGATGGTCCTGGGGGACTTTAATTTGCCGTCGCTCGGTGAAAACTCTGATGGGGCGCAGGAGTTCATGGCTTCCATGACGGCCATGGGCTTGACCCAAGTAATTCGGGGCCCGACCCATTCGGCGGGGCACACGCTCGACCTCGTATTCCTCTCGGAGCAGTGGATTTGTGATCTTGGTCTGAGGGGTAATGACATCATACCCCTGTCGTGGACAGACCACTGCCTACTGAGGCTCGACTTCCGGAGGCCAAACCCCCACTGTAGGGAGGAGGAACCGACCAGGTGGTTCCGCCCCAGGCGACTCATGGAACCATTAAGGTTCCAGACGGAACTTGGGGTCATTCCTGATTCTTTCGCCCACAATCCGGTAGAGACTTTGGCTGCTGCCTGGCATTCGGCAGCATCAGAGGCCCTCGACCGGATTGCGCCACTACGGCCCCTCCGAGGCGGCGGATCCCGGAGACCTCCTTGGTTCACCGAGGAACTCCGGGAGATGAAGCGCCGGAGGAGATGCCTAGAGCACCGATGGAGGTCCAATAAGTCCGAATCGAACCGAGCAATGGTAACCACCTGCACCAAGGAATACACCAGAGCGCTTAGGGCAGCGAAAAGATCCCATATAGCCACCTTGGTTGCGTCCGCTGAGTCCCGCCCAGCCGCCCTGTTTAAGATAACCCGCTCCCTATTAAATAAAAGGGAGGCGGGGGAATCCTTACAGGGCAGAGCTGAGGATTATGCCCAATTCTTAGCGGACAAAATTGCTCGGTTTCGGTCGGACTTGGACTCCACCCCTGCAGTTCCAGCCGAGGCACAAGAGGATCAGATGGAACACCCCTGGGTTGAGTTTCAGGATGTTACCCCCGGGGATGTGGACAAGGCCATGAGGGCTGTGAGTGCCTCCACCTGCGTACTGGACCCGTGTCCCTCATGGCTGGTTACCAGCAGCAGTGAGGTGACACGAGGCTGGATCCAGGCGGTCGTGACCGCCTCTCTTCGGGAGGGGAACTTCCCCGCCGCACTGAAAGCGGCGGTGGTGAGACCCCTCCTAAAGAAGCCATCTTTGGATCCAGCTGTCCTTAATAACTATCGTCCAGTCTCCAACCTTCCCTTTCTTGGGAAGGTTGTTGAGAAGGTGGTGGCCTTTCAGCTCCAGCGGTCCTTGGAGGAAGCAAACTATCTCGACCCCTTCCAGTCAGGCTTCAGACCCGGTTACAGCACTGAAACCGCTTTGGTCGCATTGACTGATGATCTATGGAGAGCCAGAGATGGAGGACATTCCTCCATCCTGGTTCTCCTTGACCTCTCAGCGGCTTTCGATACCATCGACCATGGTATCCTTCTGCGACGACTGCGGGAGGTGGGGGTGGGAGGCACCGTGTTGCGGTGGTTCTCTTCCTACCTCTCGGACAGGTCGCAGTCGGTGTTAGTGGGGGGGCAGAGATCGTCCCCTAGGCCCCTAACATATGGGGTGCCTCAGGGCTCGGTCTTATCCCCCCTACTATTCAACATCTACATGAAACCGCTGGGAGAGATCATCCGCAGGCACGGGATTAGATACCATCAATATGCGGACGATACTCAACTGTATCTGTCCGCCCCGTGCCAACTCAATGAAGCGGCAGACGTGATGAGCCGGAGTCTGGAGGCGGTTATGGACTGGATGAGGGCTAACAAGCTTGTGCTCAACCCAGAAAAGACCGAGTGGCTGTTGTGTTTCCCTCCCAAGGATTCCACCAATATTCCATCTCTCAGGCTGGGGGGTCAAACTTTATACCCCTCAGAGAGGGTCCGCAACTTGGGAGTCCTCCTAGATCCACAGCTATCATTCGACCACCATTTGACGGCTGTGGCTAGGGGGGCATTCGCCCAGGTACGCCTGGTGCGCCAGTTGCGACCCTACCTGAATCGGGAGGCACTCACAACAGTCACTCGGGCCCTCGTGACCTCTAGGCTGGAATACTGCAATGTGCTCTACATGGGGCTGCCCTTGAAGAGCATCCGGCGTCTTCAGCTAGTGCAGAACGCAGCCGCGCGAGCGATAGTGGGTGCACCGCGGTTCACCCACATTACACCTATCCTCCGCGAGCTGCGCTGGCTGCCTGTCGACTTCCGGGTGCGCTTCAAGGTGCTGTTAATCACCCATAAAGCCCTACATGGTAGTGGATCTGGATACTTGAGAGACCGCCTTCTGCCAATTACCTCCCTGCGACCAATAAGATCACACAGATTGGGCCTCCTCCGTATTCCATCGGCCAGCCAGTGTCGGCTGGCAACTACAAGGAGGAGGGCCTTCTCAGTAGTCGCCCCGACCCTTTGGAACGAACTCCCCGTGGAGATTCGTACCCTCACCACCGTCCAGGCCTTCCGCGCAGCCTTGAAGAACTGGCTAGCCCGTCAGGCCTGGGGATGAAGATAGTTGCCCCTCCCGAATGATGAATGCATGTTGGTTACTGTTTTTATTATATGTGTCTTTGTTATTGTCTGTATCTCCCCTTCCCCGATTTTGTGTGAGCCGCCCTGAGTCCCCTCAGGGAAAAGGGCGGCCTACAAATCTCAATAAAATCACTAAAAAAAAAAATCACTAAATCTTCCTGTTTAAGTTGTTCACCGCTCTGAGTCCCTTTTAGGGAATAGGGCGGCATATAAATAAAATAAAACTTAAACTTAAACTTAATAGGCAAAACGGACAAAAACAAAAGCTCTTTGGGATTCTCAATCATTGTTAATAATGTGGGGTCATGAGATCAAAAAGATTGTGGGTTTTTTCCAAATTCATCTGTTGGAAAGAAAGCGAATTTTAATAATTGAACTTGAATTGAATTGAACTTCAACCTAGGGCCTGGTCTGTAGTGCGTTGGACCCAGGGATGAAATGCTACCGGTTCGGGACGGTTCACCCGAACCGGTAGTAAAAAAAAAGTTTAAAAAGTAAAAAAAAAGTTCTGATGATTGTGCAACCCACTTCTGCTTGACATTCTTACAAAAGATGGAACCAGGCCCAAGCCCTATGCAGTAGAATCTATAGAAATGCTAGAATTTAACATGACAGTGAGAGGTAATAGAAGAGGTCATTGTGTTCCACATCCACCTCTCCTCCCTCTTATACTGCAGGTGAGTCAGAGAGGAGTCAGCCCTTAATACTAGCTCCCTTCCAAGGACTGAAGGATTGCTTCTCTCCTATTTATTTATGTAACAGATTCTGAATATCCCCTTCAGGGCTATCTCAATGACGTGCTACATCAGGTGATAGCAGACAAGGGGAAGATTCTTCACTAACAGCTCTGGAGGGCTTCTGCCAGTTGCATAATATGGGCCTAGTTTGACAAATAACCTAATGTGTTAAAACGCTGCTTCCCATTCTTCATGTAAGGATGTCTTAAATTCTCGTACAAAATAAAAAAAATGTGCTTACTTTCACGCATAAGAGAGCACAAAATTTCACTCACAATGAAATCTTCTTTGCAGAGATTACTGTGGTGGTGGGGGGAGGTTTCATTTCATTTACAAGGTAAGGTCTATCCTATTAAGAGGAGATTCAGATAAAAATGTTTTAACGTTCACTATGTTTAGCAGTTGGGCTGTCTTACCTATACGATGCCCTGGGTTTTGATTTTAAAAAGTGCTTCAAAGATGGGAAGACACAAGGAGTATACAAGGAGAATAAGTGGGATGATACAAGGAGTAGAGAAAAGTAACAGTCTCCTCGACAAAGCCCACCTCCATCCCCTCTTTCCAATCCACAGAATTCCAAGAGATAAACTTAGAAAAAAATTTAAACCCTGAAGCATGACTCCAGTTCTCTTTGGAAAATGATCAAACCTCCAATCAGAATAAAGAGACTTTGGAGGTCTTCTGGTCCAATAGCAATAGCAATAGCAGTTAGACTTATATACCGCTTCATAGGGCTTTCAGCCCTCTCTAAGCGGTTTACAGAGTCAGCACATCGCCCCCACAGTCTGGGTCCTCATTTCACACACCTTGGAAGGATGGAAGGCTGAGTCAACCTTGAGCCGGTAAGATTAGAACCACTGAACTGCAGATAACAGTCAGCTGAAGTGGCTTGCAGTACTGCACCCTAACCACTGCGCCACCTCGGCTCTCACAGCCGAGACTGTGGGGGTGATATGCTGACTCTGTAAACCACTTAGAGAGGGCTGAAAGCCCTATGAAGTGGTCCAACCCCTTGCTGAAGCAGGAAACCCTACCCATGATGGTGAACCTATGGCAAGCGTGCCAGAGGTGGCATGCAAAGGCCTCTATGTGGGCATGTGTGCCATCGCTAGCTGTTCTTCTGCTTTCTGGCGTGCTGGCCAGCTGCTCTTTGTGGGCACCAGAGTGCTGGAAAATGGTCAGAAATGCCCAAAAAACAGGCATGTGCATGCCGGCCAGCTGGTTTCCAGTGCTCTGACACACATGATGATCAGCTAGCCGGTGCACATGCACATGCTGGAAATCCAAAGACCAGCTGGACAGCATGTGCATGCACACCGGCCAACTAGTTCCCGGCGCTCCAGTGCATGCATGCCAGGGGTGGGTTCCTGCCAGTTCTAACCTCTTCTAGAGAAGAGGTTCCACAAATCTACAGTGCCGTTTAGAACCGGTTCCAGCTCCCGCCCCCACCCATCCGCACACCATCAAGATGAAGAGCAAGAGCTAAATGATGTCCAGCTAAAATAAGATATGAGGATTTGATGATAATAGAGGATTTTATAAATAAGTAAATGAATTGTCAGCATGTGTTATGGATTAATTATGTAATGCATAGCTAAGGATGAAGGATGTTTAAATAACCATAGGTAATTAAAACTGGAGGTATAATGATGTTGATATGGTA